>NW_023994054.1:1395000-1518536 GCF_015586225.1 Lucilia sericata | reverse complement strand
GATCACTTTTATTCCCACCAAAAATCCATTTTGGTGTAAACATAAAAGTCCATTTATCTTGAAAACTATAAGAGATAGAGGCCAAAACAACGATAATCTGTGATCACTTTTATTCCCACCAAAAATCCATATTTTTGAGTGAAAACATAAAAGTCCATTTATCTTGAAAACTATAAGAGATAGGGCCAAAACAACGATAATCTGTGATCACTTTATTTCCACCAAAAATCCATATTTTAGTGAAAAACATAAAAGTCCATTTATCTGAAAACTATAGAGATAGGGCCAAAACAACGATAATCTGTGATCACTTTTATTTCCCACCAAAAAATCCATTTTTGAGTGAAACATAAAAGTCCATTTATCTGAAAACTATAAGAGATAGGGCCAAAACAACGATAATCTGTGATCACTTTTATTTCCCCCAAAAATCCATTTTTTAGTAAAAACATAAAAGTCCATTTATCTTGAAAACTATAAGAGATAGGGCCAAAACAACGATAATCTGTGATCACTTTTATTTCCCACCAAAATCCATTTAGTGAAAACATAAAAGTCCATTTATCTTGAAAACTATAAGAGATAGGGCCAAAACAACGATAATCTGTGATCACTTTTATTTCCCACCAAAATCCATTTTTTTTAGTGAAACATAAAAGTCCATTTATCTTGAAAACTATAAGATCACTTTTATTTCCCACCAAAAATCCTTTTTTAGTGAAACATAAAAGTCCATTTATCTTGAAAACTATAAGAGATAGGGCCAAAACAACGATAATCTGTGATCACTTTTATTTCCCACCAAAAATCCATATTTTTTAGTGAAAACATAAAAGTCCATTATTGAAAACTATAAGAGATAGGGCCAAACAACGATAATCTGTGATCACTTTTATTTCCCACCAAAAAATCCATTTTTAGTGAAAACATAAAAGTCCATTTATCTTGAAAACTATAAAGATAGGCCAAAAACAACATTTTTTAGTGAAAATATAAAAGTCCATTTATCTTGAAAACTATAAGAGATAGGGCCAAAACAACGATAATCTGTGATCACTTTTATTTCCCACCAAAAATCCATTTTTTAGTGAAAACATAAAAGTCCATTTATCTTGAAAACTATAAGAGATAGGGCCAAAACAACGATAATCTGTGATCACTTTTATTTCCACCAAAAATATTTTTGAGTGAAAACATAAAAGTCCATTTATCTTGAAAACTAAAGAGATAGGGCCAAAACAACGATAATCTGTGATCACTTTTATTTCCCACCAAAAATCCATTTTTTAGTGAAAAATAAAAGTCCATTTATCTTGAAAACTATAAGAGATAGGGCCAAAACAACGATAATCTGTGATCACTTTTATTCCACCAAAATCCATATTTTGAGTGAAAACTAAAAGTCCATTTATCTTGAAAACTATAAGAGATAGGGCCAAAACAACGATAATCTGTGATCACTTTTATTTCCCACCAAAATCCATTTTTAGTGAAAACATAAAAGTCCATTTATCTTGAAAACTATAAGAGATAGGGCCAACAACGATAATCTGTGATCACTTTTATTTCCCACCAAAATCCATTTTTAGTGAAAACATAAAAGTCCATTTATCTTGAAAACTATAAGAGATAGGGCCAACAACGATAATCTGTGATCACTTTTATTTCCCACCAAAAATCCATTTTTTAGTGAAAACATAAAAGTCCATTTATCTTGAAAACTATAAGAGATAGGGCCAAAACAACGATAATCTGTGATCACTTTTATTTCCCACCAAAAATCCATTTTTAGTGAAAACATAAAAGTCCATTTATCTTGAAAACTATAAGAGATAGGGCCAAAAACGATAATCTGTGATCACTTTTATTTCCCACCAAAAATCCATTTTTAGTGAAAACATAAAAGTCCATTTATCTTGAAAACTATAAGAGATAGGGCCAAAACAACGATAATCTGTGATCACTTTTATTTCCCACCAAAAATCCATTTTTTAGTGAAAACATAAAAGTCCATTTATCTTGAAAACTATAAGAGATAGGGCCAAAACAACGATAATCTGTGATCACTTTTATTTCCCACCAAAATCCTTTTTTAGTGAAAACATAAAAGTCCATTTATCTTGAAAACTATAAGAGATAGGGCCAAACAACGATAATCTGTGATCACTTTATTTCCCACCAAAAATCCATTTGAGTGAAAACATAAAAGTCCATTTATCTTGAAAACTATAAGAGATAGGGCCAAAACAACGATAATCTGTGATCACTTTTATTCCACCAAAAATCCATTTTTTAGTGAAAACATAAAAGTCCATTTATCTTGAAAACTATAAGAGATAGGGCCAAAACAACGATAATCTGTGATCACTTTTATTTCCCACCAAAAATCCATTTTTAGTGAAAACATAAAAGTCCATTTATCTTGAAAACTATAAGAGATAGGGCCAAAACAACGATAATCTGTGATCACTTTTATTTCCACCAAAAATCCATTTTTTAGTGAAAACATAAAAGTCCATTTATCTTGAAAACTATAAGAGATAGGGCCAAAACAACGATAATCTGTGATCACTTTTATTTCCCACCAAAAATCCATTTTTGAGTGAAAACATAAAAGTCCATTTATCTTGAAAACTATAAGAGATAGGGCCAAAACAACGATAATCTGTGATCACTTTTATTTCCACCAAAAATCCATTTTTAGTGAAAACATAAAAGTCCATTTATCTTGAAAACTATAAGAGATAGGGCCAAAACAACGATAATCTGTGATCACTTTTATTTCCCACCAAAATCCATTTTTAGTGAAAACATAAAAGTCCATTTATCTTGAAAACTATAAGAGATAGGGCCAAAACAACGATAATCTGTGATCACTTTTATTTCCCACCAAAAATCCATTTTTAGTGAAAACATAAAAGTCCATTTATCTTGAAAACTATAAGAGTAGGGCCAAAACAACGATAATCTGTGATCACTTTTATTTCCCACCAAAATCCATTTTTTAGTGAAAACATAAAAGTCCATTATCTTGAAAACTATAAGAGATAGGGCCAAAACAACGATAATCTGTGATCACTTTTATTTCCCACCAAAATCCATTTTTAGTGAAAACATAAAAGTCCATTTATCTTGAAAACTATAAGAGATAGGGCCAAAACAACGATAATCTGTGATCACTTTTATTTCCCACCAAAATCCATTTTTGAGTGAAAACATAAAAGTCCATTTATCTTGAAAACTATAAGAGATAGGGCCAAAACAACGATAATCTGTGATCACTTTTATTTCCCACCAAAATCCATTTTGAGTGAAAACATAAAGTTTATCTTGAAAACTATAAGAGATAGGGCCAAAACAACGATAATCTGTGATCGGGGGATAATCTGTGATCACTTTTATTTCCCACCAAAAATCCATTTTTAGTGAAAACATAAAAGTCCATTTATCTTGAAAACTATAAGAGATAGGGCCAAAACAACGATAATCTGTGATCACTTTTATTTCCCACCAAAAATCCATTTTTAGTGAAAACATAAAAGTCCATTTATCTTGAAAACTATAAGAGATAGGGCCAAAACAACGATAATCTATTTTTTTAGTAAAACATAAAAGTCCATTTATCTTGAAAACTATAAGAGATAGGGCCAAAACAACGATAATCTGTGATCACTTTTATTTCCCACCAAAATCCATTTTTGAGTGAAAACATAAAAGTCCATTTATCTTGAAAACTATAAGAGATAGGGCCAAAACAACGATAATCTGTGATCACTTTTATTTCCCACCAAAATCCATTTTTAGTGAAAACATAAAAGTCCATTTATCTTGAAAACTATAAGAGATAGGGCCAAAACAACGATAATCTGTGATCACTTTTATTTCCCACCAAAAATCCATTTTTTAGTGAAAACATAAAAGTCCATTTATCTTGAAAACTATAAGAGATAGGGCCAAAACAACGATAATCTGTGATCACTTTTATTTCCCACCAAAATCCATTTTTAGTGAAAACATAAAAGTCCATTTATCTTGAAAACTATAAGAGATAGGGCCAAAACAACGATAATCTGTGATCACTTTTATTTCCCACCAAAAATCCATTTTTAGTGAAAACATAAAAGTCCATTTATCTTGAAAACTATAAGAGATAGGGCCAAAACAACGATAATCTGTGATCACTTTTATTTCCCACCAAAAATCCATTTTTAGTGAAAACATAAAAGTCCATTTATCTTGAAAACTATAAGAGATAGGGCCAAAACAACGATAATCTGTGATCACTTTTATTTCCCACCAAAAATCCATTTTTAGTGAAAACATAAAAGTCCATTTATCTTGAAAACTATAAGAGATAGGGCCAAAACAACGATAATCTGTGATCACTTTATTTCCCACCAAAATCCATTTTTAGTGAAAACATAAAAGTCCATTTATCTTGAAAACTATAAGAGATAGGGCCAAAACAACGATAATCTGTGATCACTTTTATTTCCCACCAAAAATCCATTTTGAGTGAAAACATAAAAGTCCATTTATCTTGAAAACTATAAGAGATAGGGCCAAAACAACGATAATCTGTGATCACTTTTATTTCCCACCAAAAATCCATTTTTAGTGAAAACATAAAAGTCCATTTATCTTGAAAACTATAAGAGATAGGGCCAAAACAACGATAATCTGTGATCACTTTTATTTCCCACCAAAATCCATTTTTAGTGAAAACATAAAAGTCCATTTATCTTGAAAACTATAAGAGATAGGGCCAAAACAACGATAATCTGTGATCACTTTTATTTCCCACCAAAATCCATTTTTTAGTGAAAACATAAAAGTCCATTTATCTTGAAAACTATAAGAGATAGGGCCAAAACAACGATAATCTGTGATCACTTTTATTTCCCACCAAAAATCCATTTTTAGTGAAAACATAAAAGTCCATTTATCTTGAAAACTATAAGAGATAGGGCCAAAACAACGATAATCTGTGATCACTTTTATTTCCCACCAAAATCCATTTTAGTGAAAACATAAAAGTCCATTTATCTTGAAAACTATAAGAGATAGGGCCAAAACAACGATAATCTGTGATCACTTTTATTTCCCACCAAAAATCCTTTTTAGTGAAAACATAAAAGTCCATTTATCTTGAAACTATAAGAGATAGGGCCAAAACAACGATAATCTGTGATCACTTTTATTGCCCACCAATAATCCATATTTTTAGTGAAAACATAAAAGTCCATTTATCTTGAAACTATAAGAGATAGGGCCAAAACAACGATAATCTGTGATCACTTTATTTCCACCAAAAATCCATTTTTTGGTGAAACATAAAAGTCCATTTATCTTGAAAACTATAAGAGATAGGGCCAAAACAACGATAATCTGTGATCACTTTTATTTCCCACCAAAATCCTATTTTGAGTGAAAACATAAAAGTCCATTTATCTTGAAAACTATAAGAATAGGGCCAAAACAACGATAATCTGTGATCACTTTTATTTCCCACCAAAATCATATTTTGAGTGAAAACATAAAAGTCCATTTATCTTGAAAACTATAAGAGATAGGGCCAAAACAACAATAATCTGTGATACTTTTATTTCCCACCAAAAATCCATTTTTTAGTGAAAACATAAAAGTCCATTTATCTTGAAAACTATAAGAGATAGGGCCAAAACAACGATAATCTGTGATCACTTTATTTTCCACCAAAAAATCCATTTTTTGAGTGAAAACATAAAAGTCCATTTATCTTGAAAAACTATAAGAGATAGGGCCAAACAACGATAATCTGTGATCACTTTTATTTCCACCAATAATCCATTTTTAGTGAAACATAAAAGTCCATTTATCTTGAAAACTATAAGAGATAGGGCCAAAACAACGATAATCTGTGATCACTTTATTTCCACCAAAAATCCATTTTTTTAGTGAAAACATAAAAGTCCATTTATCTTGAAAACTATAAGAGATAGGGCCAAAACAACGATAATCTGTGATCACTTTCATTTCCCACCAAAAATCCATATTTTGAGTGAAAACATAAAAGTCCTTTATCTTGAAACTATAAGAGATAGGGCCAAAACAACGATAATCTGTGATCACTTTATTTCCCACCAAAAATACATATTTTGAGTGAAAACATAAAAGTCCATTTATCTTGAAAACTATAAGAGATAGGGCCAAAACAACGATAATCTGTGATCACTTTTATTTCCCACCAATAATCCATATTTTGAGTGAAAACATAAAAGTCCATTTATCTGAAAACTATAAGAGATGGAGCCAAAACAACGATATCTGTGATCACTTTTATTTCCCAACAAAAATTCCATTTATTTAAGTGAAATACATAAAAGTCCATTTATCTTGAAACCTATAAGAGATAGGGCCAAAAACAACGATAATCTGTGATCAGTTTATTTCCACCAAAAATTCTCATTTTTAGTGAAACATAAAAGTCCAGTTATCTTGAAAACTATAAGAGATAGGGCAAAACAACGATACATCTGTGATCACTTTTATTTCCCACCAAAAATTCCATATTTTGGAGTGAAAACATAAAAGTCCAATTTATCTTGAAAACTATAAGAGATAGGGCCAAAACAACGATAATCGGTGATCCTTTATTTCCCAACCAAAAATACATATTTTGAGTGAAAACATAAAGTCCATTTATCTTGGAAAACTATAAGAGATAGGGCCAAAACAACGATAATACTGTGATCACTTTTATTTCGCCACCAAAAATCCATTTTTAGTGAAACATAAAAGTCCATTTATCTTGAATACTATAAGAGATAGGGCCAAACAAACGATAATCTGTGATCACTTTATCCCACCAAAAATCCATTTTTTTAGTGAAATCATAAAAGTCCCTTTATCTTGAAAACTATAAGAGAATAGGGCCAAAACAACGATAATCTGTGATCACTTTATTTCCCACCAAAATCCATATTTTGAGTGAAAACATAAAAGTCATTTATCTTGAAAACTATAAGAGATAGGGCCCAAAACAACGATAATCTGTGATCACTTTTATTTCCCACCAAAATCCATTTTTGAGTGAAAACATAAAAGTCCATTATCTTGGAAACTAGAAGAGATAGGCCAAAACCACGATAATCTGTGATCACTTTATGTCCCACCAAAAAATCCATTTTTTAGTGAAAACATAAAAG
This sequence comes from Lucilia sericata, assembly GCF_015586225.1. Taxonomy (NCBI): domain Eukaryota; kingdom Metazoa; phylum Arthropoda; class Insecta; order Diptera; family Calliphoridae; genus Lucilia; species Lucilia sericata. The sequence goes on along the minus strand of NW_023994054.1, from coordinate 1,511,349 downwards.
TCCATTTTATCTTGGAAAACTATAAGAGATAGGGCCAAAACAACGATAATCTGTGATCACTTTTATTTTCCACCAAAAATCCATTTTTTTAGTGAAAACATAAAAGTCCATTTATCTTGAAAACTATAAGAGATAGGGCCAAAACAACGATAATCTGTGATCACTTTTATTTCCCACCAAAAATCCATTTTTAGTGAAAACATAAAAGTCCATTTATCTTGAAAACTATAAGAGATAGGGCCAAAACAACGATAATCTGTGATCACTTTTTTCCCACCAAAAATCCATTTTTAGTGAAAACATAAAAGTCCATTTATCTTGAAAACTATAAGAGATAGGGCCAAAACAACGATAATCTGTGATCACTTTTATTTCCCACCAAAATCCATATTTGAGTGAAAACATAAAAGTCCATTTATCTTGAAAACTATAAGAGATAGGGCCAAAACAACGATAATCTGTGATCACTTTTATTTCCCACCAAAAATCCATTTTTAGTGAAAACATAAAAGTCCATTTATCTTGAAAACTATAAGAGATAGGGCCAAAACAACGATAATCTGTGATCACTTTATTTCCCACCAAAAATCCATTTTTCTAGTGAAACCATAAAAGTCATATCTTGAAAACTATAGAGATAGGGCCAAAACAACGATAATCTGTGATCACTTTTTATTCCCACCAATAATCCATATTTTGAGTGAAAACATAAAAGGTCCATTTATCTTGAAAACTATAAGAGATAGGGTCCAAACACGATAATCTGTGATCACTTTTATTTCCACCAATAATCCCATTTTTTTAGTGAAAACATAAAAGTCCATTTATCTTGAAAACTATAAGAGATAGGGCCAAAACAACGATATCTGTGATCACTTTTATTCCACCAAAAATCCATTTTTTAGTGAAAACATAAAAGTCCATTTATCTTGAAAACTATAAGGATAGGGCCAAAACAACGATAATCTGTGATCACTTTTATTTCCCACCAAAAATCCATTTTTTAGTGAAAACATAAAAGTCCATTTATCTTGAAACTATAAGAGATAGTGCCAAACAACGATTAATCTGTGATCACTTTTATTTCCACCAAAATCCATTTTTTAGTGAAAACATAAAAGTCCATTTCCTCTTGGAAACTATAAGAGATCGGGCCAAAACAACGATAATTGTGCTCACTTTTATTGCCCACCCAATAATCCATATTTTGAGTTGAAAACATAAAAGTCCATAGGCCCAAAACAACGATAATCTGTGATTCACTTTTATTGCCCACCAATAATCCATATTTTGAGTGAAACATAAAAGTCCATTTATCTTGAAAACTATAAGAGATAGGACCAAAACAACGATAATCTGTGATCACTTTATTGCCCACCAATAATCCAATATTTGAGTGAAAACATAAAAGTCCATAGGCCCAAAACAACGATAATCTGTGATCACTTTTATTTCCAACCCAATAATCCATATTTTGAGTGAAAACATAAAAGTCCATTTATCTTGAAAACTATAAGAGATAGGACCAAAACAACGATAATCTGTGATTACTTTTATTTTCCTACTAATAATCCATTTTTTAGTGTAAACATAAAAGTCCATTTATCTTGAAAACTATAAGAGATAGGGCTAAAACAACGATAATCTGTGATCACTTTTATTGCCCACCAATAATCCATATATTGAGTGAAAACATAAAAGTCCATTTATCTTGAAAACTATAAGAGATAGGACCAAAACAACGATAATCTGTGATCACTTTTATTTCCCACCAAAATCCATTTTTTAGTGAAAACATAAAAGTCCATTTGTCTTGAAAACTATAAGAGATAGGGCCAAACAACGATAATCTGTGATCACTTTTATTTCCCACCAAAAATCCATTTTTAGTGTAAACATAAAAGTCCATTTATCTTGAAAACTATAAGAGATAGGTCCAAAACAACGGTAACCTGTGATCACTTTTATTTTCCACCAAAAATCTATATTTTGAGTGAAACATAAAGTCCATTTATCTTGAAAACTATAAGAGATAGGGCCAAAACAACGATAATCTGTGATCACTTTATTTCCCACCAAATCCATATTTTGAGTGAAAACATAAAAGTCAAATTATCTTGAAAACTATAAGACATAGGGCCAAACAACGATAATCTGTGATCACTTTTATTTCCCACAAAAAATCTATATTTTTAGTGAAAACATAAAAGTCCATTTATCTTGGAAACTATAAGAGGTAGGGCCAAAACAACGATAATCTGTGATCACTTTTATTGCCAACCAATAATCCATATTTTGAGTGAAAACATAAAAGTCCATTATCTTGAAAACTTTAAGAGATAGGACCAAAACAACGATAATCTGTGATCACTTTTATTGCCCATCAATAATCCATATTTTAAGTGAAATCATAAAAGTCCATTTATCTTGAAATCTATAAGAGATAGGGCCAAAACAACGATAATCTGTTTTATTTTCCACCAAAAATCCATTTTTTTGTGAAATCATAAAAGTCCATTTATCTTGAAAACTATAAGAGACAGGGCCAAAACAACGATAATCTGTGATCACTTTATTTCCCACCAAATCCATATTTTGAGTGAAAACATAAAAGTCAAATTATCTTGAAAACTATAAGAGATAGGGCCAAAACAACGATAATCGGTGATCACTTTTATTTCCCACCAAAAATACATATTTTGAGTGAAAACATAAAGTCCATTTATCTTGGAAACTATAAGAGATAGGGCCAAAACAACAATAATCTGTGATTACTTTTATTTCCCACCAAAAATCCATTTTTTAGTGAAAACATAAAAGTCCATTTATCTTGAAAACTATAAGAGGTAGGGCCAAAGCAACGATAATCTGTGATCACTTTTATTTTCCACCAAAAATCCATTTTTTGGTGAAAACATAAAAGTCCAATTATCTTGAAAACTATAAGAGATAGGGCCAAAACAACGATAATCTGTGATCAGTTTTATTTCCCACCAAAATCCATTTTTAGTGTAAACATAAAAGTCCATTTATCTTGAAAACTATAAGAGATAGGTCCAAAACAACGGTACCCTGTGATCACTTTTATTTTCCACCAAAAATCCATATTTTGAGTGAAAACATAAAAGTCCATTTATCTTGAAAACTATAAGAGATAGGGCCAAAACAACGATAATCTGTGATCACTTTTATTTCCTACCAAAAATCTATATTTTTAGTGAAAACATAAAGTCCATTTATCTTGGAAACTATAAGAGATAGGGCCAAAACAACGATAATCTGTGATCACTTTTATTTCCCACCAAAAATACATATTTTGAGTGAAAACATAAAAGTCCATTTATCTTGAAAACTATAAGAGATAGGGCCAAAACAACGATAATCTGTGATCACTTTTATTTCCCACCAATAATCCATATTTTTAGTGAAAACATAAAAGTCCATTTATCTTGAAAACTATAAGAGATAGGGCCAAAACAACGATAAACTGTGATCACTTTTATTTCCCACCAAAAATCCATTTTTTTAGTGAAAACATAAAAGTCCATTTATCTTGAAAACTATAAGAGATAGGGCCAAAACAACGATAATCTGTGATCACTTTATTTCCCACCAAATCCATATTTTGAGTGAAAACATAAAAGTCAAATTATCTTGAAAACTATAAGAGATAGGGCCAAAACAACGATAATCTGTGATCACTTTTATTTCCCACAAAAATCTATATTTTTGGTGAAAACATAAAAGTCCATTTATCTTGGAAACTATAAGAGATAGGGCCAAAACAACGATAATCTGTGATCACTTTTATTGCCAACCAATAATCCATATTTTGAGTGAAAACATAAAAGTCCATTTATCTTGAAAACTTTAAGAGATAGGACCAAACAACGATAATCTGTGATCACTTTTATTGCCCATCAATAATCCATATTTTAAGTGAAATCATAAAAGTCCATTTATCTTGAAATCTATAAGAGATAGGGCCAAAACAACGATAATCTGTTTTATTTTCCACCAAAAATCCATTTTTTTGTGAAATCATAAAAGTCCATTTATCTTGAAAACTATAAGAGACAGGGCCAAAACAACGATAATCTGTGATCACTTTATTTCCCACCAAATCCATATTTTGAGTGAAAACATAAAAGTCAAATTATCTTGAAAACTATAAGAGATAGGGCCAAAACAACGATAATCGGTGATCACTTTTATTTCCCACCAAAATACATATTTTGAGTGAAAACATAAAAGTCCATTTATCTTGGAAACTATAAGAGATAGGGCCAAAACAACAATAATATGTGATTACTTTTATTTCCCACCAAAAATCCATTTTTTAGTGAAAACATAAAAGTCCATTTATCTTGAAAACTATAAGAGATAGGGCCAAAGCAACGATAATCTGTGATCACTTTTATTTTCCACCAAAAATCCATTTTTTGGTGAAAACATAAAAGTCCAATTATCTTGAAAACTATAAGAGATAGGGCCAAAACAACGATAATCTGTGATCAGTTTTATTTCCCACCAAAAATCCATTTTTAGTGTAAACATAAAAGTCCATTTATCTTGAAAACTATAAAAGATAGGTCCAAAACAACGGTACCCTGTGATCACTTTTATTTTCCACCAAAAATCCATATTTTGAGTGAAAACATAAAAGTCCATTTATCTTGAAAACTATAAGAGATAGGGCCAAAACAACGATAATCTGTGATCACTTTTATTTCCTACCAAAAATCTATATTTTTAGTGAAAACATAAAGTCCATTTATCTTGGAAACTATAAGAGATAGGGCCAAAACAACGATAATCTGTGATCACTTTTATTTCCAACCAATAATCCATATTTTGAGTGAAAACATAAAAGTCCATTTATCTTGAAAACTATAAGAGATAGGACCAAAACAACGATAATCTGTGATCACTTTTATTTCCCACCAAAAATACATATTTTGAGTGAAAACATAAAAGTCCATTTATCTTGAAAACTATAAGAGATAGGGCCAAAACAACGATAATCTGTGATCACTTTTATTTCCCACCAATAATCCATAGTTTTTAGTGAAAACATAAAAGTCCATTTATCTTGAAAACTATAAGAGATAGGGCCAAAACAACGATAAACTGTGATCACTTTTATTTCCCACCAAAAATCCATTTTTTTAGTGAAAATATAAAAGTCCGTTTATCTTGAAAACTATAAGAGATAGGGCCAAAACAACGATAATCTGTGATCACTTTTATTTCCCACCAAAAATCCATTTTTTTAGTGAAAATAAAAGTCCATTTATCTTGAAAACTATAAGAGATAGGGCCAATACAACGATAATCTGTGATCACTTTTATTTCCCACCAAAAATCCATTTTTTAGTGAAAACATAAAAGTCCATTTATCTTGAAAACTATAAGAGATAGGGCCAAAACAACGATAATCTGTGATCACTTTTATTTCCCACCAAAAATCTATATTTTTAGTGAAAACATAAAAGTCCATTTATCTTGAAAACTATAAGAGATAGGGCCAAAACAACGATAATCTGTGATCACTTTTATTGCCCACCAATAATCCATATTTTGAGTGGAAATATAAAAGTCCATTTATCTTGAAAACTATAAAACTCCATTTATCTTGAAATCTATAAGAGATAGGGCCAAAACAACGATAATCTGAGATCACTTTTATTTCCTACCAAAAAACCATATTTTGAGTGAAAACATAAAAGTCCATTTATCTTGAAAACTATAAGAGATAGAGCCAAAACAACGATAATCTGTGATCACTTTTATTTCCCACCAAAAATCCATTTTTTTAGTGAAAACATAAAAGTCCATTTATCTTGAAAACTATAAGAGATAGGGCCAAAACAACGATAATCTGTGATCACTTTTATTTCCCACCAATAATTCATTTTTTAGTGTAAACATAAAAGTCCATTTATCTTGAAAACTATAAGAGATAGGGCCAAAACAACGATAATCTGTGATCACTTTTATTGCCCACCAAAAATCAATTTTATAGTGAAAACATAAAAGTACATTTATCTTGAAAACTATAAGAGAAAGGGCCAAAACAACGATAATCTGTGATCACTTTTATTTCCCACCAAAAATTCATATTTTGAGTGAAAACATAAAAGTCCATTTATCTTGAAAACTATAAGAGATAGGGCCAAAACAACGATAATCTGTGATCACTTTTATTTCCCACCAAATCCATATTTTGAGTGAAAACATAAAAGTCCAATTATCTTGAAAACTATAAGAGATAGGGCCAAAACAACGATTATCGGTGATCACTTTTATTTCCCACCAAAAATCCATATTTTGAGTGAAAACATAAAAGTCCATTTATCTTGAAAACTATAGAGATAGGGCCAAAACAACGATAATCTGTGATCACTTTTATTGCCCACCAAAAATCAATTTTATAGTGAAAACATAAAAGTACATTTATCTTGAAAACTATAAGAGAAAGGGCCAAAACAACGATAATCTGTGATCACTTTTATTTCCCACCAAAAATTCATATTTTGAGTGAAAACATAAAAGTCCATTTATCTTGAAAACTATAAGAGATAGGGCCAAAACAACGATAATCTGTGATCACTTTTATTTCCCACCAAATCCATATTTTGAGTGAAAACATAAAAGTCCAATTATCTTGAAAACTATAAGAGATAGGGCCAAAACAACGATTATCGGTGATCACTTTTATTTCCCACCAAAAATCCATATTTTGAGTGAAAACATAAAAGTCCATTTATCTTGAAAACTATAGAGATAGGGCCAAAACAACTATAATCTGTGATCACTTTTATTTCCCACCAATAATCCATTTTTTTTAGTGAAAACATAAAAGTCCATTTATCTTGGAAACTATAAGAGATAGAGCCAAAACAACGATAATCTGTGATCACCTTTATTTCCCACCAATAATCCATTTTTTTAGTGAAAACATAAAAGTCCATTTATCTTGGAAACTATAAGAGATAGGGCCAAAACAACGATAATCTGTGATCACTTTTATTGCCCACCAATAAACCATTTTTTAGTGAAAACATGAAAGTCCATTTATCTTGAAAACTATAAGAGATAGGGCCAAACCAACGATAATCTGTGATCACTTTTATTTTCCATCAAAAATCCATTTTTTTGTGAAAACATAAAAGTCCATTTTTCTTGAAAACTATAAGAGATAGTGCCAAAACAACGATAATCTGTGATCACTTTTATTTTCCACCAAAAATCCATTTTTTTTAGTGAAAACATAAAAGTCCATTTATCTTGAAAACTATAAGAGATAGGGCCAAAACAACTATAATCTGTGATCACTTTTATTTCCCACCAAAAATCCATTTTTTTGGTAAAACATAAAAGTCCATTTATCTTGAAAACTATAAGAGATTGGGCCAAAACAACGATAATCTGTGATCACTTTTATTTTCCACCAAAAATCCATTTTTTAGTGAAAACATAAAAGTCCATTTATCTTGGAAACTATAAGAGATAGGGCCAAAACAACGATAATCTGTGATCACTTTTATTGCCCACCAATAATCCATATTTTGAGTGAAAACATAAAAGTCCATAGGCCCAAAACAACGATAATCTGTGATCACTTTTATTGCCCACCAATAATCCATATTTTGAGTGAAAACATAAAAGTCCATTTATCTTGAAAACTATAAGAGATAGGACCAAAACAACGATAATCTGTGATCACTTTTATTGCCCACCAATAATCCATATTTTGAGTGAAAACATAAAAGTCCATAGGCCCAAAACAACGATAATCTGTGATCACTTTTATTTCCAACCAATAATCCATATTTTGAGTGAAAACATAAAAGTCCATTTATCTTGAAAACTATAAGAGATAGGACCAAAACAACGATAATCTGTGATCACTTTTATTTCCCACTAATAATCCATTTTTTAGTGTAAACATAAAAGTCCATTTATCTTGAAAACTATAAGAGATAGGGCTAAAACAACGATAATCTGTGATCACTTTTATTGCCCACCAATAATCCATATATTGAGTGAAAACATAAAAGTCCATTTATCTTGAAAACTATAAGAGATAGGACCAAAACAACGATAATCTGTGATCACTTTTATTTCCCACCAAAAATCCATTTTTTTAGTGAAAACATAAAAGTCCATTTATCTTGAAAACTATAAGAGATAGGGCCAAAACAACGATAATCTGTGATCACTTTATTTCCCACCAAATCCATATTTTGAGTGAAAACATAAAAGTCCATTTACCTTGAAAACTATAAGAGATAGGGCCAAAACAACGATAATCTGTGATCACTTTTATTTCCCACCAAAAATCCATTTTTTTAGTGAAAACATAAAAGTCCATTTATCTTGAAAACTATAAGAGATAGGTCCAAAACAACGATAATCTGTGATCACTTTTATTTTCCACCAAAAATCTATATTTTGAGTGAAAACATAAAAGTCCATTTATCTTGAAAACTATAAGAGATAGGGCCAAAACAACGATAATCTGTGATCACTTTATTTCCCACCAAATCCATATTTTGAGTGAAAACATAAAAGTCCATTTACCTTGAAAACTATAAGAGATAGGGCCAAAACAACGATAATCTGTGATCACTTTTATTTCCCACCAAAAATCCATTTTTTTAGTGAAAACATAAAAGTCCATTTGTCTTGAAAACTATAAGAGATAGGTCCAAAACAACGGTAACCTGTGATCACTTTTATTTTCCACCAAAAATCTATATTTTGAGTGAAAACATAAAAGTCCATTTATCTTGAAAACTATAAGAGATAGGGCCAAAACAACGATAATCTGTGATCACTTTATTTCCCACCAAATCCATATTTTGAGTGAAAACATAAAAGTCAAATTATCTTGAAAACTATAAGACATAGGGCCAAAACAACGATAATCTGTGATCACTTTTATTTCCCACAAAAAATCTATATTTTTAGTGAAAACATAAAAGTCCATTTATCTTGGAAACTATAAGAGGTAGGGCCAAAACAACGATAATCTGTGATCACTTTTATTGCCAACCAATAATCCATATTTTGAGTGAAAACATAAAAGTCCATTTATCTTGAAAACTTTAAGAGATAGGACCAAAACAACGATAATCTGTGATCACTTTTATTGCCCATCAATAATCCATATTTTAAGTGAAATCATAAAAGTCCATTTATCTTGAAATCTATAAGAGATAGGGCCAAAACAACGATAATCTGTTTTATTTTCCACCAAAAATCCATTTTTTTGTGAAATCATAAAAGTCCATTTATCTTGAAAACTATAAGAGACAGGGCCAAAACAACGATAATCTGTGATCACTTTATTTCCCACCAAATCCATATTTTGAGTGAAAACATAAAAGTCAAATTATCTTGAAAACTATAAGAGATAGGGCCAAAACAACGATAATCGGTGATCACTTTTATTTCCCACCAAAAATACATATTTTGAGTGAAAACATAAAAGTCCATTTATCTTGGAAACTATAAGAGATAGGGCCAAAACAACAATAATATGTGATTACTTTTATTTCCCACCAAAAATCCATTTTTTAGTGAAAACATAAAAGTCCATTTATCTTGAAAACTATAAGAGATAGGGCCAAAGCAACGATAATCTGTGATCACTTTTATTTTCCACCAAAAATCCATTTTTTGGTGAAAACATAAAAGTCCAATTATCTTGAAAACTATAAGAGATAGGGCCAAAACAACGATAATCTGTGATCAGTTTTATTTCCCACCAAAAATCCATTTTTAGTGTAAACATAAAAGTCCATTTATCTTGAAAACTATAAAAGATAGGTCCAAAACAACGGTACCCTGTGATCACTTTTATTTTCCACCAAAAATCCATATTTTGAGTGAAAACATAAAAGTCCATTTATCTTGAAAACTATAAGAGATAGGGCCAAAACAACGATAATCTGTGATCACTTTTATTTCCTACCAAAAATCTATATTTTTAGTGAAAACATAAAGTCCATTTATCTTGGAAACTATAAGAGATAGGGCCAAAACAACGATAATCTGTGATCACTTTTATTTCCAACCAATAATCCATATTTTGAGTGAAAACATAAAAGTCCATTTATCTTGAAAACTATAAGAGATAGGACCAAAACAACGATAATCTGTGATCACTTTTATTTCCCACCAAAAATACATATTTTGAGTGAAAACATAAAAGTCCATTTATCTTGAAAACTATAAGAGATAGGGCCAAAACAACGATAATCTGTGATCACTTTTATTTCCCACCAATAATCCATAGTTTTTAGTGAAAACATAAAAGTCCATTTATCTTGAAAACTATAAGAGATAGGGCCAAAACAACGATAAACTGTGATCACTTTTATTTCCCACCAAAAATCCATTTTTTTAGTGAAAATATAAAAGTCCGTTTATCTTGAAAACTATAAGAGATAGGGCCAAAACAACGATAATCTGTGATCACTTTTATTTCCCACCAAAAATCCATTTTTTTAGTGAAAAATAAAAGTCCATTTATCTTGAAAACTATAAGAGATAGGGCCAATACAACGATAATCTGTGATCACTTTTATTTCCCACCAAAAATCCATTTTTTAGTGAAAACATAAAAGTCCATTTATCTTGAAAACTATAAGAGATAGGGCCAAAACAACGATAATCTGTGATCACTTTTATTTCCCACCAAAAATCTATATTTTTAGTGAAAACATAAAAGTCCATTTATCTTGAAAACTATAAGAGATAGGGCCAAAACAACGATAATCTGTGATCACTTTTATTGCCCACCAATAATCCATATTTTGAGTGGAAATATAAAAGTCCATTTCCAAAGTCCATTGAAAACTATAAGAGATAGGGCCAAAACAACGATAATCTGTGATCACTTTTATTTCCCACCAAAAATCCATATTTTGAGTGAAAACATAAAAGTCCATTTATCTTGAAAACTATAAGAGATAGGGCCAAAACAACGATAATCTGTGATCACTTTTATTGCCCACCAAAAATCAATTTTATAGTGAAAACATAAAAGTACATTTATCTTGAAAACTATAAGAGAAAGGGCCAAAACAACGATAATCTGTGATCACTTTTATTTCCCACCAAAAATTCATATTTTGAGTCCATTTATCTTGAAAACTATAAGAGATAGGGCCAAAACAACGATAATCTGTGATCACTTTTATTTCCCACCAAATCCATATTTTGAGTGAAAACATAAAAGTCCAATTATCTTGAAAACTATAAGAGATAGGGCCAAAACAACGATTATCGGTGATCACTTTTATTTCCCACCAAAAATCCATATTTTGAGTGAAAACATAAAAGTCCATTTATCTTGAAAACTATAGAGATAGGGCCAAAACAACGATAATCTGTGATCACTTTTATTTCCCACCAAAAATCCATTTTTTTAGTGAAAAATAAAAGTCCATTTATCCTGAAAACTATAAGAGATAGGGCCAATACAACGATAATCTGTGATCACTTTTATTTCCGACCAAAAATCCATTTTTTAGTGAAAACATAAAAGTCCATTTATCTTGAAAACTATAAGAGATAGGGCCAAAACAACGATAATCTGTGATCACTTTTATTTCCCACCAAAAATCTATATTTTTAGTGAAAACATAAAAGTCCATTTATCTTGAAAACTATAAGAGATAGGGCCAAAACAACGATAATCTGTGATCACTTTTATTTCCCACCAAAAATCTATATTTTTAGTGAAAACATAAAAGTCCATTTATCTTGAAAACTATAAGAGATAGGGCCAAAACAACGATAATCTGTGATCACTTTTATTGCCCACCAATAATCCATATTTTGAGTGGAAATATAAAAGTCCATTTATCTTGAAAACTATAAAACTATATATTTTGAGTGAAAACATAAAAGTCCATTTATCTTGAAATCTATAAGAGATAGGGCCAAAACAACGATAATCTGTGATCACTTTTATTTCCTACCAAAAATCCATATTTTGAGTGAAAACATAAAAGTCCATTTATCTTGAAAACTATAAGAGATAGAGCCAAAACAACGATAATCTGTGATCACTTTTATTTCCCACCAAAAATCCATTTTTTTAGTGAAAACATAAAAGTCCATTTATCTTGAAAACTATAAGAGATAGGGCCAAAACAACGATAATCTGTGATCACTTTTATTTCCCACCAAAAATCAATTTTTTAGTGAAAACATAAAAGTCCATTTATCTTGAAAACTATAAGAGATAGGGCCAAAACAACGATAATCTGTGATCACTTTTATTGCCCACCAATAATCCATATTTTGAGTGAAAACATAAAAGTCCATTTATCTTGAAAACTATAAGAGATAGGGCCAAAACAACGATAATCTGTGATCACTTTTATTGCCCACCAAAAATCAATTTTATAGTGAAAACATAAAAGTACATTTATCTTGAAAACTATAAGAGAAAGGGCCAAAACAACGATAATTTGTGATCACTTTTATTTCCCACCAAAAATCCATATTTTGAGTGAAAACATAAAAGTCCATTTATCTTGAAAACTATAAGAGATAGGGCCAAAACAACGATAATCTGTGATCACTTTTATTTCCCACCAAATCCATATTTTGAGTGAAAACATAAAAGTTCAATTATCTTGAAAACTATAAGAGATAGGGCCAAAACAACGATAATCTGTGATCACTTTTATTTCCCACCAAAAATCCATATTTTGAGTGAAAACATAAAAGTCCATTTATCTTGAAAACTATAAGAGATAGGGCCAAAACAACGATAATCTGTGATCACTTTTATTTTCCACCAAAAATTCATTTTTTTGTGAAAACATAAAAGTCCAATTATCTTGAAAACTATAAGAGATAGAGCCAAAACAACGATAATCTGTGATCACTTTTATTTCCCACCAAAAATCCATTTTGTTAGTGAAAACATAAAAGTCCATTTATCTTGAAAACTATAAGGGCCAAAACAATGATAATCTGTGATCACTTTTATTGCCCACCAATAATCCATATTTTAGTGAAAACATAAAAGTCCATTTACCTTGAAAACTATAAGAGATAGGGCCAAAACAACGATAATCTGTGATCACTTTTATTTCCCACCAAAAATCCATTTTTTGAGTGAAAACATAAAAGTCTATTTATCTTGAAAACTATAAGAGATAGGGCCAAAACAACGATAATCTCTGATTACTTTTATGTGTTGTTTCTAGATAACGTGTGAGTAGTTTGAGTTAAAATTTTACTTGTACTTTGTTTTTGTTACAATAACAAAATACAAGTAAAATTTTTACTCAAACTACTCGCTCGTTATCTAGAAACAGCACATTATTTCCCACCAAAAATCCATATTTTGAGTGAAAACATAAAAGTCCATTTATCTTGCAAACTATAAGAGATAGGGCCAAAACAACGATAATCTGTGATCACTTTTATTGCCCAACAATAATCCATATTTTAGTGAAAACATAAAAGTCCATTTATCTTGAAAACTATAAGAGATAGGGCCAAAACAACGATAATCTGTGATCACTTTTATTTCCCACCAAAAATCCATATTTTGAGTGAAAACATAAAAGTCCATTTATCTTGCAAACTATAAGAGATAGGGCCAAAACAACAATAATCTGTGATTACTTTTATTTCCCACCAAAAATCCATTTTTTAGTGAAAACATAAAGGTCCATTTATCTTGAAAACTATAGGAGATAGGACTAGTATCTACATACTTTAAAATATTTCTCTAGTGAGTAACACCACCTCAAGAATACAATTCTGTTTTACTGCTTGTTTAGCCTTTATGCAAAAATCAATTTTTCTAAATATTTAATTTGTCAGTTAAAAATTTTATTCTCATGTACGTGCTTGGTACATTTTTCTTAACCTGGTTTTCTCCTAAACTACTTTATTTCAACTTTAACAGTTTTTTTCTAACGGATTTTTTACATGTTAACTTTAAAAACATTTAAATCCTTACACATCAATATTGGCAACAACCAACTATTTAAGTAACTGAATGCCTTATAAACGAATTTGCTGTTTTTATTAAGGCATATTAATAAAAAATACGACAAAAAATCAAATTCGAAAAACCATTTAAAATTTCATGTTTTAAATGAAAAATGCATCAGTACAAATTGCACACAAACTGTTAATAGTCATGGACTTGAATGAAGTTCTAGCTGGCTGGATGTCCAAATGAATGTATGATTGTTTGGGAAGAATCGAAATAGCAATAAAAAAATGCAGTGCAGTGGCAAAAATAGTTTTTCACCATTTTATTGCCAACATTTTGATTGACAGTTTCTAATTGAGGTGTTGACATTTTGTCAAATTGAGATGGACACAATAAAAATAAACAAACATCTTTTAACCCAAAAGAATTGGAAACATCTGCAACATATTACAAGGAATCAACTAACTACATGTTCATTTATTTATTTATTTGGTATCATTTGGCATTGAAGCATTTAAAATATGGTAAAAATATTAGCACAACACTTTTTATTCTTAAACACACAGCTTTTAACTATTGATTTTCTTCTATTTTGGGATTTAAATGATGATAGAACATCTAAGTAAGTAGTCAATCCGGCCACCTGTTTACACTTTCCGTTTGAGCTTAGAACACTGCATCAGCAGCAACAACATTCAGATCGACCAATACTGGTAATGAATGACAAATGATATGGTCATGCTATTTTAGAATGTGAAATAGTTGTTCGCTAATAATTTATTATGGTAGTGAATCGAAGATAGATGGACATGGATGAGATTATCTACTGAATTAAGAGATGATGACTTTGTTTTAAATGTAAGAAAAAAAAAATAATTTTTGTTGATTTGACTGACAGCTGACATGTGCCAAGTAACAGCTATAGAGATCGATCTGGATATTAGAAGTACAACAACTAAAGCAAGTACATATATGTATGTATATGAGAATGCAATGGGTAGATCCAATGCTAGATAAATGGAAACTGAATATAACTGTAATTAATACATCGATATATCAGTATTCACCGTTGGCTTCTTTCAGAGTAAGTGTAAAATATGTATGTATAAACTTTTAAAATGTGATCGTAATTTAATCAACTTAGATATGCATATGATCGTGGGTTCAATTCCCACCAGAGACACTCGTAAAGTGTCTCTGATCCTGATGTTTATATTAAGTAACATTATATTATTTTTTTTTTCAAAAGTCAAATTGTTTAATGGTAAATATATTTATGACGATTAGGTGACATGTTTTAATGGTGTGTATTTGACATACATATCGGTAATTTACTACAAGACCGGCATAAATCAAAAAACTTCGTTTTGAGTAAAACAGCATAAAATAATTTATAACATTATACTATTTTTAAATAACAAACAGATTTTTTTGACAATGTTTAAAAGACTTCAATATGACACATATTTTCTAGTACTCAATTCAAAAAACCCGAATTTTGGATTATGACAGCCTTGTAGTAAATGAGCGATATGTATAACTCTCTTTTTATTTCTATCCTTCATTTTCGTGAGAAGGGTATATATATAAGTTTGTTATTCCGTTTGTAATTTCCACAATGTAATTTTCCAACCCTATAAAGTATATAGTACATTATAGATTCCTATAGATAACGGAGTCGATCTCGAACATATCCGTCTTTCTGTCTGTTGAAAACAATTTTGTGAAAATCCCAGATATCTTCGGGATCCAAATCTTCGATAATTCTGTTAGACATACTTTCAAGAAGTTTCCAGCAAAATCCGTCCATAAATAACGGAGATATGAGCAGAAATCCGACACAACCTTTGAAAATTTCATTCAAAAAAGACAATAAAGGCGAATATAGACTTTTTACTTGTTTAAGGTAACTTAGTTGAGAATAACTGATAAAAACAAATCCCGTTTTAATTAATAACATCTACAAACTATTACTATTATTATTACTTTCTTTAAAGTAAGGCAACATTTAATAACCTCTCATTACTATGTAATGTTATATATAATGACTTTTCCTTAACTTAAATTCGATAACACGCAACGCTTTCGACAAAACACTTTGTATTTAATTTACATTTATTACAATTTTCCATAGAATCATTACTGCAAATGATATGCATCTTTCAAACTATCTGAAACTATTTTTTTTTTTAAATTATTGCAACGCACTTATTGTACATACAGCAAGTACTTTTACCAAAAGCAAATACAAACATGATTTGAAAAGAAAAATCTATGCCAAGAGGTCATTTTATCAAATCTAGCAACAGTCAGCAACATTTAAAGATATTTGATATTAGTAGCACAGATCATTGCTAATAATGAAGAAATTGAAAAAAAAAAGAAAAAGTAAATTATTCAAAATGATATATACACGCAAATATCTCATTCATTCATAAAGATATTCACTCGTACATATGAGTGCGCAAATAAATTGTATTATTTCCTATTCATAAGAAAATATGTACATTTAAATATGCACGAATGTATCGAGAATAATGACGTTTGTTTATATACAAAGAATGATCATGTCTATAAACAAGAAAATCTTGTGGATTTAGATGAAAACGAATAAATAAAAAAAGAACTTGTTAATTGATTTGACAATCATTAGAGTTACGCAGAAGAATATTAAATGGCAAATGGGTCTGGCGGTTCTGTACAGGGGCCATCAACAAAATCCATAAAGTATGCATGCGTGGTGCATATGAAAAAGATCATTAGTATTGAGTGAAATACATTTCCTTTGGGCATTTGGAAAACATGCTTAGAAAACGACAAGATTTTTTGCTAAGTTATGGTGCCACTGTTGTTATTGTCATTTAAAGGAATTATCATAGAATTTACTCGATAAATATGGTTATTTTTAAAATAATATTCCAGGTAGGCTAATGACCATCTCTTAGTTATTATTCATTGTATTAAAGAGTGGGACTAAAGTCCAGTAAAAACTAATAGTTTACAATTACAACCGGTTCCGTCCTTGATCGAGGTTCTACTTTAGAATATAATTTGTTGTATAGATAATATTACAAATTTTTAACACAGACACCAACTTTTCGGAATGATTGAGCAGTTCGGTCGGACAGTCCCGAACTCCCTATTTAACCTACCACAAAGGTTTACACCTAGCCACCGACTGTCCAGGTGACTACGTATTTTAATATGTGCTTGTCCTACGAGGAAGTCAATCGTCACCCCATAGGTTACAAAGAGGCAGATAAGTGCTTTTTAAGTGTCCTCTCTCTCTCTTACAAAGGGCATACAAATCTGACGATTATCTTCACCCTCGTTGACTCTTTGTCGAACTGCAGGGTATACTTTGGTCTCTGGGCTTTGGCATTTTTCGAATTTTGTTGGCCTGTGTAATTAAAAAAATCCTCTTCAATTCAAAATTTATACATTTAACGATAAATTACATATTCTAATCGTTCAATAAATATCGCTTATGAAAATCTATACAATATTCTTCAATAGTTGACCATGAGTATAATTTTATTTTGTATGAACTTTAAATAGTTTTTGAGTCAAGATAAAGGAAGCAATTGTACTTTATACCTTTCTTTACATTTTACAATTCTCTGGCCATTTGTCTATCTGTATGTCTCATACATATTTTCTTTGATTTGTCCTCATTTGTTGTATTTATCATGGACATTAGATGCACTTATTCATTTTCGTTTCGTTTACAACTGTAAAGTATTGATTTGTCTTGTGAATGACATAAGGGACTTGAGTTCTGTTCTGTTCAGTTAACAAAGTTTCTTTAAATTACATTTCTATTCTTGCAATTTAGTTTGCATGATTTCATGTAATTATTTGCCAAAATAAAATAGAGGAAATGAAAGACATGTGTTGTAGTAAATGTTTAATGAAAACTTGTTTTTTGATCATTGCTCAAATAATAGTATTTTAAATGTTGCAAGTGCACCTGTATAATTTAAATATTGATTATTTTCCTGTAACTTTCTCAACAATATTAGAAAGTTTAAAGATGTTCCAAATTAAGTATTTAAACAAGAAAAGTTATTAGAAATTTACAATCCAATTTCAAATCCAGTTTAGTAATTTCATTTATCTAAGGATCAGTTTTCTTTGATGATAGCTGATGTAGTCTACTTAAACTTTCGAAATAATCTCAGTACAAGTTTCAATTAAAAAAACCTGTAATTTGATTATAGGTGGCTTATTAAGAAAAATACTTTCTTTGAAGCGATGTTAGCCAAAACTTTATTCATGGTTTTTAATTCTAACTCACGAATGGCTAGGAAAGTGTGAATCAGTTTTGAATAACATTGGCCTATAAGGGTAACTTATAAAAAAATTTAAAGTGGTCAAATCACATCTCCGATGTGGCGAACTGACAACTCGAAGTTGGCTAATAACACGATTACCGAGATCGGTAATTGTAGCCAAATTTTACACAGGCCAGGCATATATTTTTCCTTCTTCAATATACAGTTAATCACAAAAATAAGTATACAGAAATACTGACGATTGGTTTTATTAAAAAAAGATATTATTTTTTCAAAAAACAAAAAAGTGACAAATTTATTTATTATTAAAAAATTATGATAATTATTATTTACTACTTTTTTTATTCATATTTTGATTCTTTGAGTTCTCATTTAAGCTGAAGTTAAAAAGGTGCAAAATTTACGTCACAAAAGTAAGTATACAGATCATTTCAGTATATATTTGGTTTAATGATATTAACAAAATTTATGAAAATTTTACTTGTATTAATATAATTACTTTTTAATAAAATATTTGTTTACACAATAACTTGGAAAACATCTACTTTTAGTTCCGAAATCTTGAAATTTGGGCCGATTGGCTCCGGAATTAATTAGTAGAACAGTTTTTTCTCATTTCTACGATTTTTTTACACTTTAGACACCGGATTTTGGATCTGGTGGTCATTGAACCCTCCAAATGATGCATTGGAAATAGAATTTTTAACTTTTGAAAAGAGTTGTTATTTCGAAATTAATGTTATATGCATGGATTTGGCCATTTTGAACAGGGTACCTTCTTAAAAAACCGAAATTTAACTCCGATTTCTTAAGACTTACAACATAAACTTTAAAATTTGGATAATTCTATATATTTCCTTTAATTTAAACAGGTTTTCGAAATACTCCGATTTCCAAAGCATACAATAATGCTACCAATCATATCTTGATATAGTCGATACAATAACCATGTTTTATGGATCGGACATTTTATTTGTTCTAGCAACAAATTAAGATGTATCCGTGTTCAAAATTGTTCAATTCGTATTCATACCACCAATTGAGCCTGATTTAATGTAAAAACTTACTATTTTGGACAATAATCAATTTCAGAACCGATATGTAGTGTAAGTTATTGACATGGTCAACATTTGATGATTATTGGTAGTATTTAGGAGTGTGTAATGGATGATTGGAACCAAAAAACTTGTTTTAATTAATGGATACTAGTACAAATATTATTAATATCGCATTTTAAGATATATATTTTAGGAAATCGCCATTAAATATCGAATATGAACGCTGTACTATGTTAAAAACGGCAATGTTCCGCAATGGATTGCAATTATTGTAAAGAAACAATTAATTTAAAAGTTAAAATATCGTCTTCTAATGTATCATAATGAACAAACGAGGGATGTTATTGAATACCCGATCCAAAACTCCGGGGGTTTAAATAGTCAGATGTTCTTAAATAGGAAAAAATGCTCCTATAAATAATATTCAGATCAATTACCAAAAACTAAAATTTTTCGGAACAAAAAGTGAATTTTTTCCATGTTATAGTGTACAGAATATTTTATTATAAAATTCAAACATTCAAACAGGTAAAATTTTCATGAATTTTGTTAATATCATTAAGCCAAATACATATTGAAATTATATGTGTACTTACTTTTGTGACGTAAATTTTGCACCTATTTAACTACACCTTAAATGAGAACTCAAGTAACCAAAATAACCCGGAAAAAAGTAGTGAATAATAATTATCATAATTGTTTTTAATAAATAAATGTGTTACTTTTTTGATTTTTGAAAAAATAATATTCTTTTTTAAATAAAACCAATTGTCAGTATTTCTGTATACTTATTTTTGAGATTAACTGTATCTTAACATAATAAAAATAGATCTTTTTACTACATTAGCACTTTATTTTAAGATAATCTTTTATTTTAAAGTCGACAGATTAGACTTTAAGATGACATAAAAAGTTTTATTAATAAAGGTTAGGAATATTACATGTAATCATTGTAATACAATGATTATGATCAAGAGGCATTTGGTCCTGTCATTTTCAGTTGAATATTCTTTGACCTAAACTTTCTACCACTTATTTGGAAAAAATCAAATAAATTCACACAATCCCTCTACAAAGTAGATTGTAATAACGTGTCAGGCCCTGATACTGGACACACGTTAGCTTTGCGACGGTGGGTCCATGTGAGCTTTGCGCTCACTTTCTCATAACTCTTCCCCTTTATGACTACATCTAAATAAATTATCCTAATTTCAACTTATATTCATTTAAGTAGATAATACAAATATTTCAAAATGCCACCATGTCAATCAAATGTTGTTTGAAAACGGAAATGTTCTGACTAGTTTTTATAAGTGTCTGCTTTGTTATTTTACCGCCCGCCCTTACTTTACTGTCTGGACGAAATTTTCACAACCTATTGTTAACTTCAGAATTTTTTTCCTCATTATTTTTTTTTTTTTTTTGGCTCAAAGTATAACTTTTACTTTTAGCAGTGAAATTACAAAAGGATGAATATGAAACAGACATACACCATAAACATGCAATATCAATAATAGAAACTTTAACGAACAAGGTTTTTTTGAAAGCAAGCGAATATAATAAGTAGTTAGTAATAAAAAATAAAAGTTAGTTTTATGTATAGAATACATCGATTATTAAATACCTTACAATATGAATCATACTTTGCACAAGATTGTGGGCTCTGGATTGATATTATGATCAATAAAAGTTCAATAGATACTTACATATATGTATATGCTATCACTGAGATTAGTAGTGCATGATTTCTTCATTCACACTGATTGTTTAACAATCTTTTAAATATACATTACCTACTGTAGGACACTAATTTCTTTATAAAATATTAAACATACATTACTACCACAAGAGTATAATTTCTGTTTATTGTTCGGATAAATATTTAATTAAACCCCACAAAAACATGCTTCCAAACACACAAAATACCATATTTTGTTCATGTTCAACATTTTTAAGACGAAAAAAAATTGGAAAATATTTTGAAGAAAATTTGCATGATTTTCTTTTTCAATGGCAAAAATATTTAAATAAAATAAAAATTTTTTCCTAAATAACTTTACATACTCATTAGGGAGAGTTTGAAATTTACTTTCATTGTGATGATCTTATTGTTTATGTATGGGGAATTGGATTCAAATCGTGTAATGTAAATTTCAAGAGTTAATTTTTATCAACATTTATTTATTTATTTACAAGTCATCATATATGTATCTGAAATTTCATAGAAATTCAATAAAAATGTCTGTGCTAAAATCTAAAAAAAAACTAATATTTAACTATTGGCCCAATCGGAAAATGAGTTCCGATATATTTTAAATGTTTGGCGGAACATTTGTTTTATCCCGAATGTACTTTTTTTTTACTACTTTTAATAACGAAAAATACCACGGTACCTTCACGCCATAATAAATACTTTTATACACAACTTTAACATTGGTCCTATACCCACCTATCGGCTTAGATTCACACGCCTTTTTGGGCCAAGGACGAAGCCTTGAAATTGGTCCATTATTTCACCTAGCCCCCATACAACCGGACCCACAGAAAATATACTATACTAAAAAATTTACAGACCTAAATCTTATGTAAGGCTACATGATTCTGCCGATTTTTGTAATCTGCCATCATTTGAAGTTCCCCTTAGAAATTGGCTTAAACGTAATTATTTCCCTTATAAACACTAATTTAGTAATAAGTAGACTAGTGCATAGACCAGCCAACAAACCAGTCGTTAAATGGTCTAATGACAAGTATGATGATAGACCGCATCTTGGTGTATTGCAATCCGAGATGTTACCAATACCTCTAGTCTGCCAGGACTATAAACTGGTGTTTACAATTCACTGCCTGGCCTAGTCCTACGGGTGGCCTGTTGCCCACAGAACTTGTCCTGGTTGGTCAGTTGTTTGAGGTTCCTTCGGGATCCACTTAGTGGCTATGGTTGAAACCTAAATCGCAGGAAGGGGGTGTTTGGTTAAAAGACTGATACACGGTGAATTATAATTTTCATGATGAATATCTGTTATCGTTCCTAGATGCTAGGAGCGGTACAAACTACAGAGCATGACTGTGGATTAATAAAATGTTGGAATACGATGTGGAGTTTTCTTGGTGTTTTTTGGTGCTTTCTGATGTTAACTCTGATTCGATAGAGCGGATGGAGTAATTGATGGATTTGACAGATGGAGGAATTGGTGGCTTATGATGTGTTAAATAATGGTGTATCAAGGTGGAGGCGAAGTTGCGGTGCAGGGTCGTCACTGATCTTTCTTTAATTTATCGGCGATTTTCCTTCATGCTCAACTTATCACAATGGGTCTTTGTGGCCACTGAGATAAGTGTTTCGGACTACCAATTACGTTCTCTAGGTGCTGTTGCCCAATAAACAGAGCCATCTCAGTAGTGTGATTGAGCGATATATAAGGTTTTTCCTTTGTCGGGGTTTGATTGAGCTTGCTCATGACACCTGTTCTTCCTCAACGGGACTACTATGGCAAGAGATTAGATAGCTCGAGTACTTCAACAAAGTGCGCGTATAATGGACCGGCATCCATATACGTAAATTGCAACCTGCGTGTAAGATACACGAAGGGGCGGTGGTGAGTCGTTATATTTTTGCACATCCAGTGAATGAAAAGACCACCGTGAGGCCAACAACATTTTAAAAACTCGAAACCAAATTATACTTTTCTAAAGGATTGAGCTGCGCTGAATCCGAACAAAGAAAAATTCCGTTTTTGAGCAAAATTTTTAATTTATGACACAATATCTGGAAAACCTGATGTGATGGAAACATTTTAAGGCCAGATTCGGATTCAGCGATGCTCCATAAACTTTCAAAAATACACCCTTAATCAACAAATACAAAGTATACAAACAAATTCCTTATTATAGCTTTTTCTCCAAAAAAAAAAAAAAAAAAAAAAAAAAAAAACACTTAACTCCTTTGACTCCTTCGATTTTTATGGTTTCGTCCATCAGTGTGTGTTGGTTTTTGGGCAAAATTAATGCTTCAGGGTTGTAACAATTACTTGATTTATTTATGCATACAACACATTTTGTGTGAGAAGAAAAACAACAAAAACACACTTATAAAATATATAATTTTCTAACACACAAAAACCAAATGCATCTCATTCCATGCAACCAATTCGTTTTAGCCATAGATGATGGGTTTCCCATACCATAACCATACAACTATAGAAAGCCAAAGCAAATACTATTCGTAAGAGTAATAATAAAAAATCACACCCGTCACTCAATAACAACAAAGAAACAAACAAACGTTATAATAATGGCCAGTAGTAGTCATCTTTGTGCACCAACAATGACCACAAAACTCCAAATAGCAACTGCCTTAAGTTTAACAGCAGACTATGTAGGCTACAGCAATGTGAGCATAAAAACACAAAGTTTGAGGATGTGGATACCGATGATGATGATGGTGACGACAAAGTGTGTGTTTGTTGTTTATTGGCATATTTGGACAAAAAACCCAATTCCAAATTTTTTTGTTTCCATAATAGTAGGATTACATAAACCCAGTTTGTATGGTGGATTTTTGGGGGGATTTAATGAGGACATGGATGTGTTGTTTGCTTTAGTACATGAACTCAATAATTGTTATAGATGGATGTCGTTCATTGTTGTTACTAACAGTTTGTTTTGTTTTTTTTTTTCGGTTGTCCATAAAACAAATTACCAATATGTCTTGCAAATATGCATGTTTGTTAGTACAGTGGAGCTGATACAAATAAAATATAAGCAAACATTTGGCGGATTTAAGTTGTTCATCTTATGTATATGCATCATGATGAATCAGCATCACTCGACGAAGTGATTGTTCTTATTATCACCACTACATCAAATGACGATTTTATACTGATTGATATGTGATTTATGAACGCTATATATGCTATATGAGGCATCACCAGAATAAACGATAATATATTACAAAGGTTAAACAATTTAGAGTACAAAATAACAAGTATTTGTTGGACCCTAATAACATGTCTTTTTTGGTCAATAATTGGATACAGTTTGAGAGATTTCCAAGTATATAAAATGGTCTAAATTAAACGGGGTCATAGAATTTGTAGAACACAAAAAAGATTCTGTCTTGATAAGTTAGTTAAAATTTTGAAGGCTTCACCGAGGCTTTCCAATTGTCAAACAAAGCCATGGAAGATGTACATTTCATGTTGGATTTCGGAGCTATTCAAACTACGTGAAGAAGCACAGTAGTTGAGCGATTTAGTGACTCTTTATCTTTGAGCGATTCTTTAAATATTCTACTATACAAATATTTTATATCCGAAACAAAGCTCCCACCGCGAGAGCCATTCTGGTCAACGCGAGAGCTACAATTCGTATACTTTTATGATATCAAATGTTTGTTATCAACTTAATAATCTTTAGTTTCGTCGTTATCTGATATAGAATTGAACTAGCTTAAAAAGACCGAGATTTCGGAAGATTTATTATTGTCTGCAGAAAATGGTCTAAATTTCATAGAGTGTCAAATTGTAAAACTCAATCCCACTGTACCCCAACTATTTGGTAAATGCAGCTTATGGGCATTTTTTTACATACCTTCCTCCTAGTAAAAACCCTGTAAACATGCATTTTCAACAAGCTGTTTGAACAATAGAACAACGCATAATTCAATAATACTCAATGCTGTATGCAACACAATGAGCACACACCGACACAAATAACAAGTGGAGTGTTTTGAAGTAAAAACCATCAAATAGAATTGAATTTCCAAACAAATGTATGAGTATTATTCTGCAGTTGTAACTAACGTATGTATGTATATATGTTTGTACAATAATCATACGGTCAGACAGACTTGAATGCACTTTCATACAAATGTACATTTATTCTTGTAAATGTTTGATTTTAGAGGGAATATAACTGTGTTTTATACTTCATACATAACAACAATTTCATTCAAACCAAGAAACATTTGGACAAAAAAATATTTGGAAAAAACAAAATCAACGAAATGTTAAATGCACTCAAAAGCAAACGAACAATGCCAATGACAGTTATACATTTGTAAAGTTCAAGTGGCAGTAAGTGGCCGTTAAGCATTGTTTTCAATTATTCGTTTATTATTGTAACGGTTAATCGGTTTATTAAATATTCATTAAATTTAAAAAAAAAATTGATTTTATTAGTAAATAGCTTTAAACAAACGATTTTTCTCTAAAGTTTTCTGACATAAATTAATAGTCTATTCATTTACTTGATGGTTAATCTGTCCTATAATTTATTTTATAGTTAAAAAGAAATCAGATTATCTAGAGATTTCTCTTTCTATGAAACAGAAAATTAATAAATATTCAGCTGGAAAATAATAATGATTTGTTGAGCGCTATTTAAGAGAATATAGGCTCGAAATGGGATCTAGCCATGCTATGACAAAATTTGATTATTTGTAACTTACGCTTCCGAACTCCTTTCGAATTCTTTAGATTAAACATAGCATTCTAATCTAATATACGAGATGGCACTCACAAAGCAAACCCTAGCGGCTCTAAATTGTGAGAGAAGACGGGTATTGGATCTAGATTGAAAACCGGGAAACCGATATATACTATTTAACTATAATACTAGCTTAATGTCAGCGCTATCAGAAAGTTTAACTGACGAAAGAAAAAGCTTTCAAAGAAACGAGGACTAATTAAAAACATGGGCTATATAATCCCACACATTCACACAGAACGTTGGTTAGGACCACTAAAATCCTATGGAATGAGTCAAACAAGAGAGGACGAGATTTCACCTAAGAATTCTTTAGATTATACATAGCATTCTAATCTAATATACGGCACTCGCAAAGAAAACCCTAACGGTCCTAAGATAAGAGAGAAAGAGGGTATTGGATCTAGACTGAAAACCGGGAATACTAGCTTAATGTCACGGAATGTGTGTCGCTAGCAGAGTTTAACATTTTATCCGACAATCAGAAGGCAACGAGGGCGATTTTAGCTGATATAAGACCGCATTGGGACTGTAGGAGAGCCATAAGTGAACACTCTTCTCGTAGAAAGCTCTATATCATATAGGTACCAGGCCACTCGGAGGTAATCAGCTATGAAAAATCAAATGTATGTAAAGGGAAGGGCGCTAGAGAAAGTTTATCAGACGAATGAAAAAGCTTTCGAAGAAACGAGGGCTAATTGAAAACATGACCTATATAATCCCACACATTCACACAGAACGTTGGTTAGGACCACTAAAATCCTATGGAATGAGTCAAACAAGAGAGGACGAGATTTAACCTCAGAATGAATAAGTCAGATATTTGTCTGATGGATGAACACAGGTTTAAGAGAACAACCTTAAAAATTGGATAAACGGATTCAAATATACGGCACTCACAAAGCAAACCCTAACGGTCCTAAATTGAGAGAGAAAACATGTATTGGATCTAGACTGAAAACCGGGAATACTAGCTTAATGTCACGGAATGTGTGTCGCTAGCAGAGTTTAACATTTTATCCGACAATCAGAAGGCAATGAGGGCGATAGAAGACCGCATTGGGACTGTAGGAGAGCCATAAGTGAACACTCTTCTAGTAGAAAGCTTATATCATATAGGTACCAGGCCACTCGGAGGTAATCAGCTATGAAAAATCAAATGTATGTAAAGGGAAGGGCGCTAGAGAAAGTTTATCAGACGAATGAAAAAGCTTTCGAAGAAACGAGGGCTAATTGGAAACATGGGCTATATAATCCCACACATTCACACAGAACGTTGGTTCGGACCACTAAAATCCTATGGAATGAGTCAAACAAGAGAGGACGAGATTTAACCTCAGAATGAATAAGTCAGATATTTGTCTGATGGATGAACACAGGTTTAAGAGAACAACCTTAAAAATTGGATAAACGGATTCAGACGAATCTAGAGCATGCGGAGAAGTCAGTGACACGTTGCCAATGTCAGGCTTTCGTCGAAATCGGATCAAAATAGCATAAGAGCGATGTTATTCCAGGTATTATATGTATATACGGATTACAAAATTCTAATGAGGAAACTCAATTATTCAAAGATCTCTATATAAGATTTCTTTTTTTGGAGCAACATACATAGATGTAGTTTTTCGGATCTGATACTGTATATGTATACATTCTTCTTAGGACTCTTTCAAAATTAATTCCTAATGAAAAAATATAACAGTAGATTTAAGAAATATCTAACTAAAGTATTTAACGGTTTCTTAAGTAATCGAACGCCCTTACACTATTATTACTTGAATGACATCAAACACTTACTGCCTGACTACTTGATTCAATGTGATTGACAAAAAAGGAGAAGATTTATAAAATCTTAAATGAAAATCTTATAAAGTATGAAATGAAAATCTAACTGTTTGTTATTGAATGTGATTATTTACAAATTTGTTTAATATTAACACACACACACAAATAAATATTAACAGCAATGAGTCTGAGTTCTTTTTCTAACGTAATAAATGTTTATATTAGGGTGTTTTCATTTTCGAAAGTTTCAAGCAGTAAAGGTCAGTTTAAATTAGAAAATTTGGTTCGAATTTCATCGAACCATTTTATTTTTAAGCCAATAATGAGCGTTAAAGTAATTTTCTATAGGGGACCTTTTTTGGGGGATAGGACCGAGTAATGCATCATAAAATTCGGAATAAAATTCTGAATTTAGTTTTTTTTAGATTGAAAAGGAGGATGCTAGCAATATCATTTCATTAAGTTATACTTCATCTAGGATGCTATCAGCCCCAACTACTTACATGGATTTTTGTTTGGTGAGTGAATAATCTTTAAAGAAAAAATATGGTCCGATAATTAAAAAAATCAGTCTCATGAACGTAATTCCTTAAATTGGTTCCTAATGGACTTATATTTGATATAACATCGCTTTCATAGTGTTTTGGATATAATTTCAATGTTTTAGATTTCGCTTCTTCAAATTAGATTTGCCCGCAGTCCTGTGTGTCCAGTCAGAATATGTACCGTAATACTCGGAATTTCTCGTTTACCTCCCGTATGGACAACCCCATGTGGTCAAATAGCACACACAATTTCATGCGCTCTCTCTCTCTCTCTTTCTCTAAAATCTTAGAACCTTATCTATATACATATATAAAAGAGTAGCGTTACTGACTGACTGATTCATCATCGCACAGCCCAAACGGCTGAACCTAGAATTATGAAATTTTGACAGTAGATGTGTTTTTGGTTATGTAAATCCACTAATTTTTGGAAATTTGTACATTTACGGGTAAAAAGGGGAAAAAACGGGTAAAATAGGTTTTCTTAATTATCTTACACAATATTAGTGATACAAGAAACATTTTAAATGCACCTGTATCTACTTTTAAAATGAGCAGGTGGGTGTCTGGTACTTTTTTGAAATTCGTATTCTAATGTGTAACAAAGGTGATTTTGGTACCTTTTTTGGCCCATTATAACTTTTGAACTAATTAACATAATAAAATTTTTATAAATATTTTGGATACATCTCGCAAAACCATGAGACACCTGTTTCGTACTTTTTTAAAATTCAGTACTTTTTGGGTGCAAAAGGGATTTATGGTACTTTTTTTAGCACATTAAGAAAACCTTTTTCGGTTTATTGAATTATTGCTACTAAATTACGTACTAACTCTGTAATATTTATTGTAATAAAATTTATGGTATTTCACTAGGGAAAAAAGTACAAAAAAGGGAAATTTAATTTTATTCAAACTCATTGACCCAATTTTTATAAAATTTGAAAAAGTAGTTTATTTACTCACACAAAATAAGCTGTTGGTATATTATTCTGGAATTCGAGTACTAAGGCCTATATAGGACCAAATTCGATTAAATTGTTTGGTACTTTTTCAAAGCAATACTGAAACAAATGAATGCAGATTTGAATCGTTTGAGTTTTATCTGTTATATATAGATTTAAATATGGAACATTTTGTAAACTTAGTTCTCGAAAAAGTATATTTCTAAGCGAAAAGGGGAAAAATTATTTTTATTAGTACTTTCCATTTCAAATGGTACCTTTTAGATTCTTTATAATGGTTAACCGGAACACACGGTCCTTATTAAATGAGAATTTATTGAGAGAGATTTTTGTACTTTTTCGTTTTTCCGATGGTACTATTTGATATTTTTACGATATTGAAAATAAAATTTAAAATGTAGGGACCTTAGTGAATGAGAATCTACTGAAAGGGACTTTTGGTACTTTTTCATTCATCAAATTATATTTTTTGAATTGTATATAATATTGAACAAAGAAACATACAATTTTTGATTAAATGATAATCTATTAGAGGTATTTTATAGTACTTTTTTTCAAATAGTACTTTCGAAATTTTCTATAATGTGGAAGCTAAATGAGTGAAACTAAAAATACAAGCTTCTTGCTAAATGCGAATTTAATCACGTGATATTGAACGTATAAAACTGAAACATTAATAAAATGTTTAATCAATTTTAATTTTCTATAAAAGTAAACAAAATTTTGTATGTATTTAATTTAAGTTAGGGTAGCGAAGCACCCAGGGTAGGCTAGTAAAACTATAAAAGTAATTCACTCTTGATCACTTTAAAGCAAAGATAATGAAATGCACTTACATATTTTGCAATTTTATTTAAAGAAAAAAAACATTTTATAGTAAAATGTGTCATATAGAAAAAATGTGTGGTGTTCAAGAAGTGAACGAACAAACGTTTGGGACAATTTTATAGGCCATTGTTGTTAAAAGACGAACGATTTGTTAGTTTTTTTGGCCACAGGCTGACTGTTTGTTTGTTCCATATCATTGTAGAATTTATTCTTGTTTAAACTAAACACAAATTGAAATTTAATTTTATCCCAATTGTTTATTCAGCATCTGTCTATACATAAATATATCTTGTGGCAAAACAATTGCTGAATGTTGCTGCTGCTGTTGTTGTTATTATTTTGTAGTGGATGGATGCTGTTGATGTTGCAGTTGCCATTGCTGTTAATGCCATTGTCATTATTATAGCCACAAACAATACAACACTCCATAATTTGGTTTGGAAAAAATAATGTTGGTCTTTTTTTAGATTTTATACAGTTTATGTTGTATTTATTGTTTTTTTGGTATTTTCTGCTTTTTTACTTTTCAACGTTAATAATGTAGTCGTGCTGTGGTCGACGTTAACAAAACATTTGCCAAATATCTAATAAATAAAACTTATTTTCTCATTATTATTGTTGCTGTTGTTGGTTGGTCAGTTTTTGGCTTAAATTTATTATTGTTGTCTTGATAGGGTCATAATTTTCATAATGAGCAAAAGGGGTAAATAACTGCTTGCCAATTTAAGATATGCCATATTGTGTGGGGGAGCTGTTATGGTTAGAGAAAGGAAAGTCTGATAATTTTTTTTTCAACAGACCAAAGACAGGAGAATAGTACCTAATTGGAAGTGGTTTTGGTTTAAAATGCATGCTGTGACAAATTAAAGTTAGTTAAATCTTTCTTTAAATTTTGTATATTAGATGGATTTTTCTAGCACCAGTATACATATATTGAAAAGGTTAAATAATACCTTTATCATTTAACCAACTTTACTAAATGTCTCGCTTAAAAGTGTTAAAATCTGTAAAATGATTGATTGATTTGCAAGGAAAATTTATAACAAAATCATAGAAATCTAACTAAAACAACAGGTGTTAACCAACTTCAAATATTTAACTTTATGATATTGTATTACTCTTGAAATCTTTTTTCAATCTCCTAAAATTCAGGTGAATCTTTTTGATTTGAAACACGTGCACATACAGTATAAGTATTTGGCTGATGTTTCTGTAATTGAAGACTTTCAAAAACTCGTATACTCTTCAAAAGTTGCGGTTTAGCTTTAAATCTTTAAAATCCCTTTTAAGTAAATCATAAAGTAAAACTTGATGATTAATGCAATTTATTTCAATACCCTACAGTTTAACAGTATAAATATATATTTTCTATTGACGTTGAAATAATCAGTTATTCACAACGTTTGTTCAAGTGTCCCCATTTCAAAAAGCTGTATTATATTGCCATCTTCAGGGCATGATATATAAACAGATATGAACTTTATTTAAAGCAGTCCTATCATAAGTTCATTGGCAAAGAAATATAGTGATATTTGAAAGGTACTTCTCATTATAATCTACTACTCAACTTTTAGAACGATACGAAAGTTCCACCTACACCACCTCTGCTACGTCTGAAAATCTTGATAAAATTGATCACTTGAAAGTAATAAATTGAAAACTACCAAAATCAATCTTTGAGAACTTTTTTTACAACGTGACAGTCCGCCCATCGAAAATCAAATCATAAGAGAATCTCAACCATATCAAATATTGCTTAACTTATGAGACAGACAACAAACGAAATATGTTAATTTTATCAAAAGTTTTGAACCAAAATAATGAAATCTTTTGCATACTATGTCGCTTTGAATTCCGCCCGAAAATTACCCAGCGATCAATTGTGATATGAGTATTATGTCCTCATAATTAGCAACCACTGAACTACGTTCGCCAGCACCGATCACTGACGATATGAACAATGTAACTGAATATCTAAGAGTTTACCCAAGAAGTTACAATGTTGGTAATAAAATTGAGACATCAGCGATATAGTTTAGGTCAAGTGGAAAGGAGGGTAATATATACAAAATATACCGCTATTGGGCCTGTTATACGATCCTTTACTTGACAGATTCAGTGAACATTCGATGCTCAGAAACTCAGTCTTCTAGAGATAATTCTTTAAAATATTTCAATTAATGTTCCTAAAGGGCCCTTCAGACGATCACACTTTAAGTATGACAAGTCTAATGAAAAAGTAAAATGAAATTCCATCCGTATGACAAAAAAGAGAATAAAAGTCGTATGATTTATATTTTTTGTGTTTACACGATTGGTGTAAAACAATAACAAAGTAAGATAGAAACAGTTGTTTCACTTTTTTTGTATGTGTTTACATAAAAATACATCCCTGATCTAATACGACTTGCTTGTTTTTTGAATCATTTCAAAAAATGAAGAGAGCCATACGACTGTCAAATTTTCCATCCGTATTTTCTCTCAATGTGTGATGGTTTCATTACATATTGCGTTTAGACGATCCCATCCGATCTCTTCTACACAAAATTCTGACAGATCATATTACTTGTGTGCTCGTGTGAAGGGGGCTTGAGGGATGTTATGACTGGTATAACATAGCTCGCGGGATGTTTCGATCTATTTTTAACAAAGAAAATGTTCCCGTGTTTTACATTCACCAGACTCCGCTCGTCTAAAATCGTGCAATTATGCCAAGTGTTCTATGTCAGAAGACGTAGCGCCAAACTAATTTCAAGATTACTCCCACTTTGGCGACTTACTGTCCTTTACTTTTACCTTCTTTCTTTCGAGATACCCCATAATATTTTTGGAGTCCTTGCCAAAAGCTCACGATTTTAAATCCAATCTCATTGCCTTAAACGTCAAATTCCCCTAAAAGCAATTGTGTTAGAGATCTTTCATTACCGATTACCCCCGAGTGGTCTAATGTTCATATGATGCAGAGCATTCATTCTACTAGAAGAGGAGTAGGTTATGACTATCTTACAGTCTAATACTTGATCTTAATTTTTATGATGTTTAAAATAGGTTGCAAGCCGATTGATTAAAAGAATATATCTGAAAATGTTTGATTGAAAGATATAAAAATAGAAAGATTTAGCAGACAACATTTTAAAAAGTCAGTCAGGTAAAAATATTTAAAGGCCACATAGATCTATAGTCAGTCATTTAGTCAATACTGATGTTTTTTTTTCTGTCATGCTTAATCATCATGTTGTTGGACGTGCGGTTTTAGTAGAGGATATTTTTATTTTTCTCCTAAAGCTTTTTTAATGATTTTTTTGTTTTTCAGTGTTTTTCTTTGTACTTTTTATTTCTGGCAACATTTACTTCAAGAGTTTTCATTGTTGCTGATGATTTTTTCTATTTGATGTTGTTTTTTGTAAGTGTGTTGTTGTTTTTGTTTCTTTTTGACCACAACCGTGAAAATAAAATGAGAAACAAAAACTAAAATAAATAAAAAGAAAAACACCTCTGATATGGCCATAAGTCATAAGCCATGTAAGTATGATTGTAACAGTCAAAAGTTCCCAGCAGTTTTAAGGCAATATGTTTTCCAAATATGTATCTATTTATTTACTCGAAAGTCATTACTTTCATTGCATTTCCATTTAATTCAGAGAGAATGCAATTGTTTTAGTAAATTATAATTAGTTACTTAACATACCACAAGTAATATATTGCAGAGTCTATGGTCCAGTTGTTATTGTGATAACTGAAATATGATTATTATCTACATAGAGTTAATTCATTTCCTCCTAGGACAGGTACATATCACAATAACCAGTTACTAGCTTACTCTGTAACCAAAGTAAACCCGAAATGGCAAATAAATTTACTTTTTCCAAACAGCTACTTCGAACTGCAGGGTAATAGTGCAACAAATACAACAACAGAATGACATTAGTATTGGCACTGGCTGCAGTATAAGCGGTTCAGTTTTCTAACTTAAGAATGGATGCCCTAACTTCATCACTTTTAACTAATACCATGACAATACTTGGCCTGGTCTAGTACTTCTTCACTTCATGTTCCCTGTCGTTGTTAATATTGTTTTTGTGTTTTGTTGGTTGGGTTCTGTTTTTTTTTTTTTTATTATGGTGTTGTTGCTGCCAAGCGTGACTTTTGTTGCTTCTACTATTATCAGTTTTGTTTCGTTGTAGTTGTTGGTTTTTCTTTTTATTCTAGAATGCCGGCTTTTCTCAGCTAACGATGGAACATAAAAACAAATAATCACAAAGAAAACAAAATAAGCACAACAAAACTGAAGAGAATACGTGCCTCAAATGTTGTGCAGAAGTTGTGCCGCAGGTGAAATACTACTACTACTATTGGTGCTAAAAAGTTCCATATGTTTGGATGAGCATAAGTTTTATTCGAAAAGAGAATTTAAGTTGTTGAATACACTGAGCGCAAAATTTGGAAAATTTAAAAAAATATATCTGACCTTTGACATGCAATATATTTACGTTTCGTGTGATATGGTAGATATAAATCAAGACTCGGAACTGTAATTTGACACCTTTTTGCATAGCTAAATAATCCAGAAACAAACCAAAACTTTAAAACGTACATTCATATATCGTCCGATTTTATGATATTAATTGACTACTATTTAAATATTTAAATATTGTTAAATATACAATTTGATGAATGGATTTATGCTAATATAAAACTAATTTATGTTTAGAAGACGTTAATTAACAACTCCGAAAGCATTATCGGGGTAAAGTTGTATGGGAGCTAGGTGAAATAATGGGTCGATTTCCAGCAAAATCAAAAGGTCAGTTAGCCAAAAATTGTATGTACGTTTACCCTCATCGAATTATCTTCACGATTTCCGTAATTTGGTTACAACGTTTACATGGAACGGCGGACATCTCTTAATACCATAAAAACATTAAGGATCACAATCTCATAATTAGTTTTTTTTCGGAATTTTTATCATAACTCCGATACTTACAAACCAATATAACTGGTTTTATATAAAAATGTTTTTAAAAGCATATATAATATAATAATGATATGGTTTTCGAAGAACTGACTTTCATAAACAGGCAGATTTGCCAAATGCATTACAGAATCGGTGGTAATAAACAAATATATATTCCGAATACATATATAACATATATAATAAAATAATCCTATGGAGTGAATAAACAAATAAATTCGGTCGTTAGTCCGGTAATAAGTCCTAAATTTCATATCTATATTACCCTTTCAACTAATAAAAGTTATGATTACTTAAAATTTCTTGCAGTGTTACAATATTTTAACTAAATAAAATAATACTCTCAGTTCTTTGTTCTCCTTCTGTGTAGAAAAATATGATTTTCTACTCATCATACTGACTTCATTGTATCACAATATGATTCGGGACAAAAAGAATCAAACTTCGCAGACAACCAAACAATAGCAAGAACACTAACCAGCGTAAGTTTATTTAGACGCTTTATACTGTATATAGGGTATATTTAAGTTCTCACATGATATGTAACACATTCAGATATTTCTTATAATAATATACTGGTTCTAGACTCTTATGTGTTGTTTCTAGATAACGTGTGAGTAGTTTGAGTTAAAATTTTACTTGTATTTTGTTTTTGTTACAATAACAAAATACAAGTAATATTTGTGCTCAAACTGCTCGACCGGTATCTAGAAACAGCACATTAATATACATATGTATATATAATCGGGTCTTTAGAACTAAAGCTTTGTTCAGACCTTTCAAATATTTGATAAAAATGACGTGTCCGCTAAAATATAATCGAATGTAACGAATATAAAATTATTTTTATGACACAAATATTCGGATTCTTAAGAATCGAAATGGATGATAACCATTAAACGTCTAATAATATATCGAAATACTAACAATTATAGTTTCATTATTTATTAGTGAACGAATCAGGAAAATTTGTTTTCTACAGATCACAGTTTCTTTCCTATATGTAGTTAAAATCCTTATCCATGCCTGTTGCGATAACTACGGTGATAAGTAAATAAGATTCGACCTAATCGAATGTAAGATTCTTGCTTGAATTTACTTTATTATGTATTTGTTTTGATTATTTTTTTTCGGTTTTACTCAGTTTTTTTTTTTTCAACCAACTTCAACCAACTATTCCGTATAAGAAGACAACTTGGTGAAGTTCAGTAAATAAGCTCAGACAATTCATGCAAACGCTTCAGTCTATGACAAGATTTTATCGTGTGCGTACGTATGAGATTTTTGATGCGACGATTGCGCAGTGTAGTTCTGTTTAGTTCATTTCAATTCGGGGTATTTAACTCGCATTTATTATAGTGCAGTGTATGTGAGAACGAAATAACATTTTGTGTTGAAAACAAAAACAGAGAAAAACAAAGATGAAGAAGCAACATTAAATGCGATTTGTTGCATATTAAAGTTTCTGGCTTGCAACTCGTGTCAGTTTAACGGCAACATTACAACGTGTTAGTGTGTTCTATCTTTACTGTTCTGGTTGCTACTTTTCAAGCCGATGTCCAATGACTTTTAGGTTGACATCATCGTACTGTAAATTGTTCTAGTTTTTCGTGGAAAATAAATATCGAAAAAATCAAAAAAAAAAAGATCAAAATAAAAAAAATAAGGAAAAACGTGTTAAAAACCATTTTTAAATATTAAACGGGTGTGTGTGTCTAAATGTAAAATTCTAAGGAAAAGGAGTTTTTTCTCTTTGTTTTTTTTGTTCCTTGTTCTTGTTAGCTTTTCTGTGAATGGACTGATGATATTAATATGATTATTGGCAGATATAAAGTTTTAAATTTATCTTCAGATTTACTTGCATTCTATGAGTTTGATAAATACAACAAGTATTAAAAACCTACAAGTAAAGTGGACATTTTATAGATAGTCCATGGTTATTATGTGAATTTTGAAAATATTACCTTTAATAACAAATAAATAATCCTACATAATGTAATATCTGTCTGTTGTTACACCATTTCCTTATCAATTTGACAAAATTATGAATTTGAATATGAATTTGTAAAGGTTTTAATAATGGCAAACACATATTCATTTTTAATTGAAGGACTAGTTGCAAAAACTTGAAACTTATCATTAAAAACAAAAAATCTTACATTCGTGATATAAATTAAAAAAAAAAAATGAAATTTCTCTATCTCCAAAAATGAAAATTTTCTGAGTACAAAATTATCAACCTTTTCTAAAAATTGCTTGAAACTTGAATATTTTGAATAATTTTTTGTTTGAACATGCTGAATACAAATTCGTGAAAATATTTAAAAATCGGCCTAATGGTTTCCGAGATATCGCCCATTATGATAATAATTAATTTAATTTTATTGTCGTACTTAATTTTCCGATTTCTAGACGTTATATATTCTCAGATTTACGACTTTTAGCACTCACCGCATTCACTACTTCTAGTGGACGTATTCTTAAACCAAAGGTTCATATTGATACTAAAGCTAATTATTCAACAGTTGAGGCCTCATACATGTTGTCTTGGATATTAAAGTTGTTTTTGAAAAATTTTAGGATTCTAGTTTTAATAGATGCTCAAATATACGAATTTTTGTACTTAATTCATATTTCTAATTCGTCAATTTTTAACACTAATGTTCACACGGATGTCAAAGTTGTTCTTGCAAAATTTGAGGATTCTATCTCAGATATACGAATTTTTGTACTTAATTCATTTAGGGGTATTTGGCCCTCTATTGCTAGTCCGCCCATTTTGGTCTAAAATATTCATATTATTATTAAAGTGGCTCTCACAAAATTTTAAAGACACTAACTTATCTCAGAAATACTAACTCAATATTTTCAGTGTATGGGAAGTGCCACGCCCACTATACCCAGTACGAACATTTTGCTCAAAATTCATATGGATTCATATGGATTCATATGGATGTAAAAGTTGCCCATACAAAATTTACTCTAGCTGTAGCCGTTTCTAAAATACACTAGTTTTAATACTTGCTATGTATGTGGGTGTGGCACTTTGACTACTTGAAATATCAAAAGAAAAAAATTCTCTAGTATTAGTACCATTTATATAAAATCCTTGTATAAGAAAAAAAATCTAAATTGGACAGTTTTGTATATAGTATATAGTGATATATAAAACTTTTTTACCACAACTTTAAAATGTCTTATGAAAGTCATTCTTAAGCAATGAACTTCCTGATCATAAAATGGAAAAATTTTCCAAAGCCTGTTTTAGATGCATTATATCTACTTCCCTTACACTTCTTGGGAAGTCTTTACTCTCAGGGTATAGCTAAATAAACATAAAATGCTTACTTTATATATGTTAAGTTTTAATAAGCTCTGGAATGCTAAAATTAATATACAGCTAGACTATCTAGGCATGTGGGTAGACTTACAGCCTTTTTTAATGTTTTAAGAAATTCTAAGTCACATTTATATGTATGTATGTATGTATATGGATGAACATACATAGTTGCGGTATAAGACATTTTATGCCAGAATGCGTTGAAAAATATAAATGAGAAGAAAAATATTGTGGATTTAGTTAATTTTAGTTAATGAAGTAGGACAGTGAGTTATATTAAATTTTTATTCAAATTAAAGCCAAATACCAGTTTTGGTATTAGTGGACATATGTAACGAATTAAATTTATTAATTAAAATTATTATAAATATAAGTAATTACAATTACAAAGGCCAATTACATTTCAATTACATTACATTAAAAGTATGTAATTGTTTTTAATTATTTTAAAATTTTCATTTTCTTTTAACTGTAATCGAAGTTCTACCAATTACGATAAAATGTTATAGTAATTGATATTCTTCAATTACAATTATTTTAATTATAATTGGTAGAAAGGGAATTTGAAAGTAATTCATACATATTTCTTAATTATTAGAACAAGAATTTAAAAATTCGAAAATTTTTTAATAGTTAGAAGTATTTTTCAATTACAATTATATGTAATTGTTACATTTCCAATGAAAATAATTGTAATTGAAAAAAAAAAATAGCTACAATTATAAGTAATTGCAATATACTATTTTTCAATGACAAATTACAAGTAATTGTAATTGCAAAAAATCGAAAATTAATTAGTAATTGTTAATGTAATCATTACCTTTAGGCCTAATTACTACATTCACGATCGAATAACATTGTTCGCTAGTTTCCTATTTTGAAATGATTGCATTCCATATAGAATAACTAATATAGTAAATATAATTTCCCGACCCTTGTTCTCTAGCAACTCACTGTATCATTTCCCGTTATCATTTAAGTTTTGCACCCACTGTCATTTAATGTTGACATTTAAGTAAAGTTGACATTCCAAACGTGTAAACTTGATGTTTTTTCGTTGCCTTTGTAATACAAGAAAATAAAACCAAACTAAACGCACTGCGAATACACCCAAAGAAAAATTTTAATTGAACAATTATATGTCTTCTTGTCACAATCATATTATGTTAAATTTGTCGTTCAAATGACTAAAGCAATCTTAAACATTTATTGAGTATGATTACAATAAACAATTCTATATGTATCTGAATTATTTGTTATATAAGTAAGTTTGAGAATTTTAAAAATTATGTCAAAAAGCATAAACAGCAAATGAATTTAACAGATTATGTTTGTGACAATTATATATATGATTAAAGGGAGACCATAATAACATTGAATTTTAAGTTTTAAATGATTGCTGTAACCATATCCAACAATAGTTTTTTTCTGTATGTGTAAGAAAATAAAAAGAAATAAATAAAAATTCACATTGTACTACAAACACTCCAAAACTTAATGTTAGAACAAGAAAAGGAGGAAAAAAATTAAAGAGAATAAACTTCCTTATAAAAAGCCATATAAGAACATTAACAAACGACTGCATTACAATCAGTATATTTGCTGACTGAATTCGATTGAACGTTTTTTTTTTGTTCTTATTTTGTTCAAAGTGTGTGCTTGACTGACTAAACTTTTTTTAAAGTACTTTTTTTATTATTTTAATGTAATGTTTAATGTTGTTTTTTTTTTCAAACTTAATGTTCATTTGTACAAATCAGTGATTCATCGATTCATACAATTCATTCATCATTGTGACTTCATTAATTGAAATTACTTTAGCGTGTAAACTTTAAAGTTGATTCGAAGGATTATTTTCAAATTGTGCTCGTCGTCAGTTCATTCATTCATTCGATTTGATTCGATCGTTTGACTATTGTGTTTTGCTGTAATTGCACACCTTACATTGTGTTACGGTTGTGTAAACGAGAAATTTGTACAAAATGCTGCTAATAAAATTAATTATAGTCAGGTAAGTGATGTTGATTTTATTATTTTCTTTATTTTATTCTTTAATTGAAAATACTGGTTGTAACATATTTGATGGCTTTTTCAAATCTTGAAATGGTGTCAAACTGTATTAGTTTAAAATTTAATTTGTAGTAATTATTCCAGTTTTGGAGAAATAACAACGGGAATTTTTAAAGAATGTTTTAGTGATATCGAATACTTTGTTTTTAAGTAGCGGATTTATATAGAATATTCTAACGAATTATTTACGGCGAAATTTTAGTTTTCCATTGGTTCCAAAGTATTTCACAGAAGGAATATAAATAGAATGTAGTCTTAAAAAGGTCATCTTCCAACAGTATTTAGTTAAGAATATATTTCATATAGAAGATTACCAATGGATGTCACCATGTAAAATCGTTAAATTACTTTGATCCCAAAAAGCCTCAATGAATCGGTACTTGATTCAATTATTTTTAGAAATTTTGTATTCATACCGCCGATTTTCGACAAATTATTGACTTTTTTCCTCAAATCTTTACAAAAATGTAGTCCTGATGCTTTTTGATTTTTATGCCTTCCTGAGAAGGGTTTGTCATTCCGTTTCGAATTTCTACAATTTAATTTTGCGACCCCGTAAAATACATATTCAAAATTCTTATGGAAAACGATATAGAAATTTTGTGAGAACACCTTGATTATTCTAGACTTTTGAATATTTTTAGGTGATACGTATACCAACAGAAAGTGATTTGAAAGAAGTATAGCCTACATAATTTCAAGTGGGCGACCTGCCACGCCCACAAACAAAATAAGTATTAAAAGTCGAATATCTCAGAAACTGCAATAGCTGGAGTCCTCAAATTTTGTATGATGGACTAAATTTCAAGTGGGTGACCTACCACGCCCACAAACAAAATAAGTATTAAAAGTCGACTATCTCAGAAACTGCAATAGCTGGAGTCCTCAAATTTTGTATGATGGACAAAATAGGCGGCCTTTCTATAGTGGGCATGGCACCTCCCATATAAAGATAATCTTAAATTAGTAAATATGAGAAAATATGATAGTTAGATTCATCAAATTTTTCGGAGACACTTTAACATCAACATGAATATTTCGGACAAAACAATGGGCGGACTAGCAATGGGGAGCGTAGTACCCCGATATGAATTAAATAAAAAATTGTTTATCTGGGAAAATATTAGAGGTGAACATTTCGGGGAAAATGGGCGGACTGTCATTAGGGGGCCTTGGTAACTCCAACATAAATTAAATAAAAAAAGTATCGAGAAACTATTAGAGCAAAAATCCTCAAAATTTGCATGACCAACTGGCACATCCAAGTAAACATTTGGGTAATAAATTGGCGGTCTAGCAATAGGGGCGTGGTATCTCCTATATAAATTAAATATAGAAATTCTTATATCTGGGAAATTATTAGATCTAGAAACCTCAAATTTTTCATAAGAAGTACTTTGACATCCATGTAAATATTATATCATAGTGAGCTTAACTAGACGAATTTAGCCATTTACTTCTTATTCTTAAAGAATTCAAAAGACCTATACCAAATGTTTGAAAATCCTTTTAAAAATATTCATTAAAATTCTAAAAAGAAGTTTCGATAATGTCAATCAAAAATTCGCTGCAATTTGCAAGAATAAAAATCTTTGTAAACAGGCTACGAAAATATACAAGTTCTATAATAAAATAAAAAGTTTCATTAATTAATTCAGAATTTCCCGTTTAGCAACTGTAGTACTGCAGTGTTATTTCAATGATAAAATCTATTAATTTATTAAACAATTTGCCATATACCCTATTATAAAAACCTAAAAACATGTTTAAAATATTGCCTGTGGCAAAAGTAGGCTGCAGAAGTCTTGCTGTTCAAAAAAATATTAGTACATTTTCCACTTATAATTGAATCTTAATTTCAATTATGCAGTCATTAATAAATATTCAATTTGCCTGTACAACATACTGTAATAATATTAATAATAATTTTAATATTAATACCAGTAATAATATTAATAATATGTTATGTTGTGTGTTGTGAATATCATCAGTCAGATTTTTAAAATATCTGCTGCATCCATTCCAAATTCAAAACAACTGACATGAGTTTATATAGAATGAATACTACTATGAGCACAGAGACAGACAATTATAAATAAATTATTGCATATTTACACGCAATTTTTAGATTCACTAAATGTATGGAGAATGGTAGAGAGGAAGGAGAGGGATATTCATAAAAATAAATATCATTAACTTGTATTTGTTCAATGTGCAACATTCAACTACAACATACCACAGTTTAAATAAAGTGGTTAATGTACAATTTTTTTTTTTGTTTGTTATTTTTACGATTTTTATACTTTTTTACGTTTTTTTGTTCATTCATAATTAACAAGATATACTTTATGTTTAAGCAAACAAAAAAAACTTTTTTTATACGTTATTTTTATGAGCTCCAAGTGTTATTACAAAAAATAGCAAATATGTGTACAGTATATGTAATTAATGTTGGTATGTAGACGCAAGTAATACTAACCACATAGTGTCCTACATGTTGTAAATTTTCTAGTTGAAACTGGAATGTTAAAGAGTTTTCTATAATTAAAGTTAATTGGAAAATTTGCTTGTAAACATTTTTAATATTTTTTGAAATAATGATTATTTTCTCAAAAATATAAAAATTTATGGTTTTTCATTAAATCGAACTAAATATTATTTTAATAAACTAATCATCCTTCAAATAACGTGGCCTGGTGATACAACTAAAGTAATTATGGATTTTTCTATACGCAAATTATAAAATAATAGATTCGATTAGGATTTAATCAAGAACAAACATCTTTTTTATCTCTGAAAGAGTCATTTTGGGATGAACATACTTTCACTATATCAGAAGTATATAGTCTAGTCTATAGTCTAGTCTTTTTTATCTCTGAAAGAGTCCTTTTGGGATGAACATACTTTCACTATATCAGACTAGACTATAGACTAGACTAGACTATAGACTAGACTATAGACTAGACTATAGACTAGACTAGACTAGACTAGACTAGACTATAGACTAGACTATAGACTAGACTATAGACTAGACTATAGACTAGACTATAGACTAGACTATAGACTAGACTATAGACTAGACTATAGACTAGACTATAGACTAGACTATAGACTAGACTATAGACTAGACTATAGACTAGACTATAGACTAGACTATAGACTAGACTATAGACTAGACTATAGACTAGACTATAGACTAGACTATAGACTAGACTATAGACTAGACTAGACTAGACTATAGACTAGACTATAGACTAGACTATAGACTAGACTATAGAGTAGACTATAGACTAGACTATAGACTAGACTATAGACTAGACTATAGACTAGACTATAGACTAGACTATAGACTAGACTATAGACTAGACTATAGACTAGACTATAGACTAGACTATAGACTAGACTATAGACTAGACTATAGACTAGACTATAGACTAGACTATAGACTAGACTATATATTAGACTATAGAGTAGACTATAGAGTAGACTATAGACTAGACTATAGACTAGACTAGACTATAGACTAGACTATAGACTAGACTATAGTCTAGACTATAGACTAGACTATAGACTAGACTATAGACTAGACTATAGACTAGACTATAGACTAGACTAGACTAGACTAGACTAGACTAGACTAGACTAGACTAGACTAGACTAGACTAGACTATAGACTAGACTATAGACTAGACTAGACTATAGACTAGACTATAGACTATAGACTAGACTATAGACTAGACTATAGACTAGACTATAGACTAGACTATAGACTAGACTATAGACTAGACTATAGACTAGACTATAGACTAGACTATAGAGTAGACTATAGACTAGACTGTAGACTAGACTATAGACTAGACTATAGACTAGACTATAGACTAGACTGTAGACTAGACTATAGACTAGACTATAGACTAGATTATAGTCTAGACTATAGACTAGATTATAGTCTAGACTATAGTCTATAGACTAAACTATAGTTCTTGTTATAAAGTAATCTATTGTCCAGATTATAGTCAAGATTATAGACCAGACTAAACAATAGGCTATATAGCAGATTATATACTAGACTTGATTATAGCCCAGATTGTAAGTGCAGACTATAGACTAGAAGACTATTGTCCAAACAATACCGCAGACTATGGTCTAAATGTCTATAGTTCAGAGCACAGACTTATCTATATTTTAAAAACTAGACCCAATTATAGTCCATACTATAGACTTGGCTATAGTTCAGATCACAGTATTACACACCACAGTCCAGTCCAGACTATAATAATTAATTATTAAAGTATTCATAATTACTGTAAATAATCTGTAAATTTATTTATTACATTTCGAAAACATTTTTTCTTTCTCTGCATAAGATTAAAAAGGAGCCTATTAAAATGTTACCAACCTA
The DNA here is from genome assembly GCF_015586225.1 of Lucilia sericata. Lineage (NCBI taxonomy): Eukaryota > Metazoa > Arthropoda > Insecta > Diptera > Calliphoridae > Lucilia > Lucilia sericata. The sequence goes on along the minus strand of NW_023994054.1, from coordinate 1,466,619 downwards.
ATTGCTACAAATTAATGTCCATATTTAAAAATAAAATATAGAATACATATTCTGCGTTAAATTTAAAGAAATAAACAAAAAATTCCACACTTGTTTGCTGTTTAAACAGAGCACAAAAGTAAGATAAATAAATCGTAATCGACTATAAAAGATAATGTTATTTTATGCGTTCGCCACACATAATAAGGAAAAAAGAAAACATAATTTTGCAACATAAATACTTATTTTAGAAATCAGCTTGAATCATCTGCTCATCTGTTGACACGCAATCGTTTCATCATTATTCCATCATTGGGATATCATCAACAGAAACAATAATAACAACAACAGCGACCAGTATATAATGTTTTTGTTTTCACAATATTGATTGTGCCACAGTGTGCAAGAACAACATTGCAACATCGACAATAATAAGCCCAAGATTTATTAATAATTCAATAGTGGCACATATGTGTGGTCGTTAAGTACAGCCCTTCAATACCCAACAACCCTCCTCTTGCTTCTCAATTACAACTCTCATCAACTTTGTGATATAGTTTGTAGCTGTAACCAAAGAACAAACCAAAAGTATCACCACCATAGACTTATTTCTTATTTCTGTTTTTTCCTTTTGTTTTCCTTTATATTCAGTGATGTCAATTAATTTAGTTTGTTTATTTTTTATATATATTATAAAGTGTGTAAAATTTTAAAATCATGAAAAAGAAATTTTTTTTAAACCAATATAAAAGTTGCTCTAAATTGAATTTCTGAAATTCTCCTATTTGTTGGAATAGACTTAATTGTGATCTTTTTAAATGTATTTGATGCTACATAAACTTTTTAACTCTATAACCCAAAATGCGCTCAATTGACATCACTTTCATTATTAATTTGAGAAGTCGGTTGTTGCTTGAACGTTTAATAAACATATGTATGTGTGTTAGTATCGATGGACTTAAAAAAGGGGTGCATCACACGTAGTTACTTAATTCTTTTGTAATTTTTCATTAAACAATACGTTTTGTTTAAAGTTGTATAGAAGAAAAATTACCGAAATTGCTTTGGGGTTGTTTGACTTGACAGAGTTGATTGGAAACAATATAAAAACAAAATAAAAAACGTGCATGTGCACGTCAGCTTGAAGGACACCATTATTTAGCAACTAATTTAAGATTTATGTATAAAATCAGGAAATGTTGTCAAGTCACCCAATACTACTGATGTAAAAAATTTTATTATACAAATGAAATGTTATAGCAAGTTATATTAATTAGCTTTTTTACATCTAGAATGAGCTACACTTCTACCAGCTACGTTAGCCACACACCAGAAATGTGGGACCCATAATTGGGGTTTTAAAACACTTAGTTTCGACTAGGGGAAATCATGGATCGATATTCTTAATTTTCCCAAACATCAATATAAATACATATAATATCTGAGGAAAATTTCAGTTCCCTAATATGGTTTCAACAGACAGACATACGAAAGAACATGGCTAGATCGTCTTAGAATTAAAGAAGGTTCTAGAAAATATATATCTATTCATAGCCTTGTGTATACATATGTTACAAACGAAATGCCAAAATTAATATATTCTCATCTTTCAGCCTGTCACACTTAAATATTTGTAAAAATTGTTCATAAAGTTTTATACTCATTTATTATAATAAATAGATAAAAGCATGGTTAACCATTTATGTTTAGTATTCATTAAAACACCTTGACAGCAAAAATGCTATAATCAAATACAATTGACAAACTTTTAGTATAAAAACACTAAAGAAAACTGATTTTTTACATTAATACTTTTTTTTGCACAATGGCATGTGTCAACAAAACAACTCTGTTATAGCCCCTCTTCATGTTTGGACAAAGAAGAAAAACATTCTTAAGAATATTATTTACAAAACACGAAAACAAATCATGATTGAAATTTAATATTATAACAAAAGAAATTAAAATAGTAAAAAAATACAAACACCAAATGAATAAAAATAAATCCTATCAATTTATAGAAAAACAACAAAAAACACTAAACAAAAGAACATAAACATTGTTGTAAACAACAACATTAAAATTAAACAATAAAATAAGAAATAACACTCCCACATTAACAACTCTGGCGACATGTAAGAAATGTCAAGACAAATTTATCAAAACATTTCTTTAATAGAAAAACTGTTAAACTAACATAAACAATAAATAAATCAATTTCTTTATTATTGAACTTAAATTTACCCTGCAGTTCGGGGGTCTAATGATTTTACTTATCATTTACGGTTAGATCTGATTTAATAGAGTTAACTATTTATGTTCTATTTCTTCCCTGCTCAGACTATATTCACTCTTCACTTTGATAGGCTCCTTCACAAAAATACTTCTCCTATGATTACTTCAATAAAGTGAGAGTTGACTGACTTCTAAAATGACGATTGGAATGATACTAAAAAGGATACAAAACCTTCTAAAACTGTTAGGTAAACTTTAAACAAGTACATATAAAACATATGTATATAAAAATTCATAAAATGTCTATTTATGTGTGCGGTTAATTCTGAAAATGTGCTAAATAACTTGGAACGAACATCAAATATGAAATACAGAAGTAAAAGACGTAGTATAACTCTTTTCATCTGGTAAAAAGGCACGTTCATGGATTTGTGTATTGTATTGGGAATACATGGGTTATTGAACAAATAAGTAACAGTATGAATATGAAATATTATTAAAATCATACATATATGTAAACATGTACTACACTACAAAAAAACTATATTGTAGCTCCTACCGTCGATTAAGCAATGTCCAAGAAATTCATATTTTAGTCTGGACTATAGACCATTCTATAGTCTGAACTAATTACTATTCTATATTCTGAACTATAGACTATTCTATATTCTGGACTATAGACTATTCTATAGTCTGGACTATAAAATATTCTATATTCTGGACTATAGACTATTCTATAGTCTGGACTATAGACCATTCTAGAGTCCGGACTATAGACTATTCTATAGCCTGGACTATAGACTATTCTATAGCCTGGACTATAGACTATTCTATAGCCTGGACTATAGACTATTCTATAGTCTGGACTATAGACTATTCTATAGTCTGGACTATAGACTATTCTATAGTCTGGACTATAGACTATTCTATAGTCTGGACTATAGACTATTCTATAGTCTGGACTATAGACTATTCTATAGTCTGGACTATAGTCTATTCTATAGTCTGGACTATAGTCTATTCTATAGACTATTCTATAGCCTGGACTATAGACTATTCTATAGCCTGTACTATAGACTATTCTATAGATTAGTCTATAGTCTGGACTATAGACTATTCTATAGTCTGCAGCATAGAGTAGTCAATAGTCTGGACTATTGACTATTCTATAGACTAGCCTATAGTCTGGACTATAGACTATATAGTGCAGTCTCCATTGTGACTATTCGATAGTATAGTCTATAGTCTGGAATAGTCTATAGCCTGGACAATCGACTGTTCTATAGTGGATAGTCCAGACTATAGAACAGTCTATTGTCCAGGCTATAGACCAGACTATAGAATAGTCTAGTTATAATCCAGGCTATAGAATAGTCTATAGTATAGACTATAGACTAGACTATTGAATAGTCTATAGTACTGAATATAGGCTATAGACTAGACTATAGTCTGTAGAACAGTCTATTGTCCAGTCTATAAACTAGACTATAGAATAGTATAGTTATAATCTAGGCTATAGAATAGTCGATAGTTCAGACTATAGACTAGAATATAGAATAGTCTATAGTACAGACTATAGACTAGACTATTGAATTGTCTATAGTACTGACTATAGACTAGACTATAGAATAGTCTGTAGTATACACTATAGAAGAGTCTATAGTCCAGACTATACACTAGACTATAGAATAGTCAATAGTTCAGACTATAAAATAGTCTATAGTCTAGGCAATATACGAGGCTATATTATAGTCTATAGTCCAGGCTATAGACTAGATAATAGAATAGTCCAGGTAATAGAATAGTCGATAGTTCAGACTATAGACCAGACTTTAGAATAGTATATAGTCCAGACTGTATACTAGACTATAGAATATTCTGTAGTTCTGACTATATAATAGTCTATAGTCCAGACTATTAACTAGACTATAAAAAAGTCTATTGTCCAGACTAAAGACTAGACTATAGTCCGAACTATTGGAACTTTACGGACCAAACACTAGCGCAGTTAAAAGAGTACGCTATATATATAGTCAATACTGTAGACAAGGATATTGTATTGACTATAAACTATACTGTAGTTCAGACAATAGACTAAACTATAGACTTTGCCTAGACTAGACTTTATTCCAGACTATAGTCCAGATCATAGACTACATTATATGTGTACATATATATGAGTATAGTCAAGACTATAGACAAGGATATAGTCCGGACTATAGTGCAGACTATTGACTAGACGGTAGTTCAGACTATAGTCTAAAAATCGGTTATTGATGAAAAATGTAATATACATTTTCTCTAAGTGTTAATGGTTTTCAACATAACAAGCATAAACATTTTTGCAAAATATGCTATATGTATGGCTTTTTATTGAATGTACTATTGACCGCCTAAGATGCTACTGATAATGACTACCATGTAGTTTTTATCTTTATATTGTGATTTTTTACTCTTTCAATAAAATGTTTATTTCATGTTGATATTTTTTTTTTATTTAAGTCAATGCATAAATATGACTATAAAATAATGCATAAAATTTAAGAAACTACAAAAAATATAAAAAAAAAAACTAAAAATATTTGTATGCCCCAAAAGTAGCATAAAGTTGCAACAAAAACAAGTTGCAATATATAAACAGAATAAAAATAAAATGCCGCATACTATTTATTGTACGTGTTTAGCATTTCAAAAATTATATAAAAATATTTTTCTTTTTGCTCTTTATTGCAGAATTATTTATAAACTTTGAACATTTAAAGATTCAAAGAAAAAATGAAAAAAAAAATGTTTGTATAAATTTATAAAATAATATTTATTAAATTTCTAACCAGAAAAGGAAGTCAGACTCTATAACAGAGGCTTTGGTGGGTTTTTTTTTTCATGGAAAAAATAATGTTGCTACTTGTGCCACAAAATAAAATAAAAAACAACTATAAGTAAATTAAATACAATAAATTCTGCAACATTTGCAACATATGTTTGTTTGAATCTTTTTTCGATTTATATGAACATTGTACATGAATATATAGTAAGTAGTTTTATATGGTTATATACATACATACATACATTATGTACATACGATTTCGCACATATGTACATAAATATTTTATAAGAATTGACCACCAAACAGCTGCCTAACGAAAAATTCTTTACATTTGCGGATTTTTCTATGAATGTATACACAATTGTACGAATCTGTATGTAGTAAAAGGACTTTATCCTTTATTTTAAAAACGGAAGAATCACAGACTATAAATAAACTGTATTACTTTATACACATAGAGCAAATATATTTTTTAGGGATTATTAGTTGCTAGTTTTTATTAAAATATTATAAAAAAAAGTAAGTAAACACATATAGTCCGTCACACTCTTCTATATGATACCCTACACTTAGAAATTAGATTTCATTATTATAAACATTTTGTTGTAAAATTTTATCTCTAAATCGGTTCTTATTCCAAAATTTATATTACAAATATATAAAAGCAAAAAGTTCCAAAAAGACCCTAATAGATTTTCAGGTCCTCAGCACACTCATATAGATATTTTCAAAAATTAAATTATAACAATCGGCGCAGAATCACTTTCGGTGTCGATAAGCTATGCCCGTCCGTCTGTCCGTTCTTTCATCCGTCCGTCTGTGTGTACATGTAAACCTTGTGCGCACGCTACATTTCGCTATTTTCAAGATACATTAGGCATGTACCTACTCTTCTCTCCATCCAAGGACCAAGACAATTGATCGGTCTTATACATATATCACCTAACTGCTTTTGAGCTCTTAATAATGTTAAATATTCTAGTATCTCCACAAAACTTAGTTCTAAAAAAGGTTAAATGATACCGCCAAATTTTTGTATTAACATTTAGAAATTAAAAAGTAGGATCAATTCTTTTGTGAAAAGTACCATTTAAAAAATATACTCTGAAGTATATTACAGAAAATCTTTTGCAAATTAGCTTTGAATTGAATTATCATTATAATGACATAATGAAACTTAGTTATAGAGAATTTTATCACAATACTAACATTAATATTGAATTTTTTTATTATTCTCCGGTACTAAAAACTAGTGTTCTTTCCGCTTTATTAAATGATCAGAATTTACCCAACACCTGACTTTAAGCGAAAAAGAACTTAAATCCCTTTTTAATTTAATTGCAGTAACGACTGCTGCCAACACATAGTATTTAGTTTCTAACACCAAATAATTATTTATACTAAATGTATAATATTTCAAGGATATCTAATAATAGAGAACAGAGATTCTTATATTCACTTTGTACACAATACAATAAACATTAATTAACTAATTACAAACACATTATTAAAATAATTACAATCTTTTCTTTTTACCCCATTTTCTTTTCATTAATCTCCATTTTACTGGTCTAAACACAGTTCACTCTGCCTTTTAAGTCTCACACACCGTGTTCAGTGTGAAAAGACGGAAAATTCAGCTGTTTCAGCAGCAACGGCAGAGCGAAATAATAAAAAGGATATAAAATTCACAGCAGCCGCACAATCAACCATTTATAAAATTAAAAGACTGAATCCATCAAAGGATAAACAAAACTTGCATAAACAACGAATAGAAGAGCAACAACAGCAGCACTTGCAACAGCTACAACAAGGACAAACGTCAAGACAACAGGATGTCATGCATCATCAGGAATACAAGGGAAATAAGAAACATACAGAAAGCGGCGGCGTTGGCGGCGTCGATGTGACTAAGTTAAATAAACATCGCACAAAAAAATTTCGCAAATCGGGAAAAAATGCTCATGGTTTAAATAGAAAATTATTAAAGTGAGTATAAACATTTTAGTTTAAGTAATCATACTCTAATACAAAAATAATTAAGTTCAGTTCTAGTACAATCCTAGTTCAGTTCTAGTTCAGTTCTAGTACAATCCTAGTTCAGTTCTAGTTCAGTTCTAGTACAATCCTAGTTCAGTTCTAGTTCAGTTCTAGTTCAGTTCTAGTTCAGTTCTAGTTCAGTTCTAGTTCAGTTCTAGTTCAGTTCTAGTTCAGTTCTAGTTCAGTTCTAGTTCAGTTCTAGTTCAGTTCTAGTTCAGTTCTAGTTCAGTTCTAGTTCAGTTCTAGTTCAGTTCTAGTTCAGTTCTAGTTCAGTTCTAGTTCAGTTCTAGTTCAGTTCTAGTTCAGTTCTAGTTCAGTTCTAGTTCAGTTCTAGTTCAGTTCTAGTTCAGTTCTAGTTCAGTTCTAGTTCAGTTCTAGTTCAGTTCTAGTTCAGTTCTAGTTCAGTTCTAGTTCAGTTCTAGTTCAGTTCTAGTTCAGTTCTAGTTCAGTTCTAGTTCAGTTCTAGTTCAGTTCTAGTTCAGTTCTAGTTCAGTTCTAGTTCAGTTCTAGTTCAGTTCTAGTTCAGTTCAGTTCTAGTTCAGTTCTAGTTCAGTTCTAGTTCAGTTCTAGTCTAGTTCAGTTCTAGTTCAGTTCTAGTTCAGTTCTAGTCTAGTTCAGTTCTAGTTCAGTTCTAGTTCAGTTCTAGTTCAGTTCTAGTTCAGTTCAGTTCTAGTTCAGTTCAGTTCTAGTTCAGTTCTAGTTCAGTTCTAGTTCAGTTCAGTTCTAGTTCAGTTCTAGTTCAGTTCTAATTCAGTTCTAGTTCAGTTCAGTTCAGTTCAGTTCTAGTTCAGTTCTAGTTCAGTTCTAGTTCAGTTCTAGTTCAGTTCTAGTTCAGTTCTAGTTCAGTTCTAGTTCAGTTCTAGTTCAGTTCTAGTTCAGTTCTAGTTCAGTTCTAGTTCAGTTCTAGTTCAGTTCTAGTTCAGTTCTAGTTCAGTTCTAGTTCAGTTCTAGTTCAGTTCTAGTTCAGTTCTAGTTCAGTTCTAGTTCAGTTCTAGTCCAGTTCTAGTCCAGTTCTAGTCCAGTTCTAGTTCAGTTCTAGTTCAGTTCTAGTTCAGTTCTAGTTCAGTTCTAGTTCAGTTCTAGTTCAGTTCTAGTTCAGTTCTAGTTCAGTTCTAGTTCAGTTCTAGTTCAGTCCTAGTTCAGTTCTAGTTCAGTTCTAGTTCAGTTCTAGTTCAGTTCTAGTTCAGTTCTAGTTCAGTTCTAGTTCAGTTCTAGTTCAGTTCTAGTTCAGTTTTAGTCCAGTACTACTTCAGCTCTAGTTCTTATTCGGTTAATATAACCAAGATATGCCCCACTATTAATTTATTATTTATATGAACCAAGTATCCACAGACTTAACATCTGTTAAATTTTCTGTGCAATTTAAAATGTTAGCATCAGCAGAAATATTTTTTGTTAAAACATGAAATGACATAAGCGAGCATTTTCTGACATATTTGCAATTTCGCTGATTAGAATGATGTAATAGTGGTAATGGCCAGTTGAGATAACAACAACTGAGAGAAGGCCACGTTTTCGTGCCTCATTATGCTGCAAAAATGTATAAAATTCTTTTTACTTATTTTTTCCAATTTTTCGTATAATGAATCCAACTAATTTATGGCGAAGTAGTTGGAAGTGAAAAAATAAGATTTAGGTGTATGCTTAAAAACACACTTTGCTTTTAATTCTCTAGTTTAAAGGCAGCACGAGTAAGAACTAACTAAAAAAAAACGTTTTCCAATTAAATACAATGACTTTTTTCTATAAAGGCTAGACGTAGTTAAAAAGTCAGCATATAATTTATGTTGGAAATTCATCATTTTTTGTGTAAAAGTTATTGCTTTTAAAACAAGATTTTACTTGTTTAACTAAAATAACTAAACAACATTTTAGTTGTACATAGTAGTTGTAAGTTTTTCTTAACAAATATTTAATTTTTCTCACTACATACATACATATTTATGTACATTTATATTTGTGTATTTTTTTTTACAGCAAATTGGGTTTTACTAAAGTCAAGGCACCCAACAGTCATAACCGGAAACGTTTGGCCATCGAATCACGACGTCATGCTTCACCAGATGATTCACACATGTTTATTATAAAATTACCGCCAAATATGTATTATTACACCAATCCTAAACCATCTACGTCTGGCACTGCAACAGTCTCATCATCCTCATCGGCATCATCTCCAAATTCTATTGCCTCATCGGTGGATAAAAAAAATTCTTTAGTACCTCATGTACTTAAGGATGATACAAGTTCAACTAAGGATGCTAACGGAAAAAAGGTAAACAAGTTTTTTGTTGTATTTAATAAGCATTTTTCATGTTCTTTATATAGGTACTCTTAGAGGGAAAAACTTTAGACGCATGTTGTAAAATTTGTAAAAACATTTCTTAATGTACAGACTCTGACGAAATTTATGAACTCCCCTATAATGAACTACATATGTAATTGAATTTGAGCACATCGGGGTAGCGGATGATTATTTCACATAGTTCCTATAGAAATGTCCCATCGAAAAGAAACATTAGAGATAATTTCTGATAATCCCCACTTCAAATTTTACAAAAAAAAAAAAACTTTAACTCGATTCATATTTTTGGTTCCTGAAATTAAGGATTTGAACTACAAGACTCTAATTCAGTTTTATTTCAGTTCTAGTTCAGTTCTAACTCAGTTCTAGTTCAGTTCTAGTTCAGTTCTAGTTCAGTTCTAGTTCAGTTCTAGTTCAGTTCTAATTCAGTTCTAGTTCAGTTCTAGTTCAGTTCTAGTTCAGTTCTAGTTCAGCTCTAGTTCAGTTCTAGTTCAGTTCTAGTTCAGTTCTAGTTCAGTTCTAGTTCAGTTCTAGTTCAGTTCTAGTTCAGTTCTAGTTCAGTTCTAGTTCTAGTTCAGTTCTAGTTCAGTTCTAGTTCAGTTCTAGTTCAGTTCTAGTTCAGTTCTAGTTCAGTTCTAGTTCAGTTCTAGTTCAGTTCTAGTTCAGTTCTAGTTCAGTTCTAGTTCAGTTCTAGTTCAGTTCTAGCTAGTTCAGTTCTAGTTCAGTTCTAGTTCAGTTCTAGTTCAGTTCTAGATTCAGTTCTAGTTCAGTTCTAGTTCAGTTCTAGTTCAGTTCTAGTTCAGTTCTAGTTCGTTCTAGTTCAGTTCTAGTTCAGTTCTAGTTCAGTTCTAGTTCAGTTCTAGTTCAGTTCTAGTTCAGTTCTAGTTCAGTTCTAGTTCAGTTCTAGTTCAGTTCTAGTTCAGTTCTAGTTCAGTTTCTAGTTCAGTTCTAGTTCAGTTCTAGTTCAGTTCTAGTTCAGTTCTAGTTCTTCTAGTTCAGTTCTAGTTCAGTTCTAGTTCAGTTCTAGTTCAGTTCTAGTTCAGTTCTAGTTCAGTTCTAGTTGTCCTAGTTCAGTTCTAGTTCAGTTCTAGTTCAGTTCTAGTTCAGTTCTAGTTCAATTCTAGTTCAGTTCTAGTTCAATTCAGCAATCTAGCTCCTACCATATGGGCCCTATCTTAGTTACAACATACAGGATTATATGGCGAGATCATCTTAGAATCTAATAAGGATCCCCAATATACAATGGGTCAGGATCAATATTTCGATTTAGGTATAACAATTCTGCTCTATTCTAGTTAAGTTCAAAGAAACAAAGAAATATTTATGAAAAATATTAGCCCTCTAGCTCATCCCATATGGGCGCTATCTTGGTTTCAGCATAGAAACTAATAATGATCCATAATATACAAAAGGGTCAACTAAATTTAATTCGACTCCAAATGAAAAATGTTAAACAGATATTGTGATTTTGAAATACTTTAAAATTTAAAAATAATGGCCAAAAATTGCTAGTACGACTAAATATACTCCACCAACATTTAATCACCCACCGAAAAATTACTTCCAGAAATTTCTTAAATATCACAAGAATAAAAAAAATAAATTAAAACGCATATTATGCCTGTATTTTGTAATAGTGCCTGCGCATCAAGTTTTAAGATAAACATCAGACCAGTTCAATAGAGGTATATTTTTTCTCAAACTCACAAAAAAAAAATGAACGAAAAAAAGTGTGCTGATGCTGCTCTCACCATCAACAAATTGCAAACACACGTTTCTTATGTTGCAAAATGTTTGTTCATGCCACTCACTCATTCGTACTACGGTATCGTACGTATCCGTATTGTATATAGTATCTCTATTGAAGTTTCATTATCTTGAACATCAGTAACACCATCAGCAACCTCATCATTGTCATCATTATTATCATCGACTGACTACACTTCGATTACAAATTTCGATTTGTTTCTTCTTTTAGTTTTTGTATTTTTTAAACCTTCTTCTTAACTCGTGAGAAGATGAGAGAGACTGCATGAATGAACGAATAAATGGATGAATGTCGGTAGAATATTTTTTTTTTCGATTTGAACGTGGGACTGGCATATTTTCCATCGATTGTTTTACGCGTTTGAAATAAGTAACAAAACGTTATGATCATGTTGTTGAAGTGCATTTAAAAGATGTGAGTTGAATTTTTATATGATACATTAAAAATATTTTGTTTGCTACACAAGAAAATAATATGGCTCTATGCTGTTTGGAGTCAGAATATTCTGCAGAAATAAAAAGTCAGTACTATTGTACTTTGCTTATGAAAAGTTCTTATAAGTACTTGAGTGGAGTACCTGAATTAGACTGATAAAGTTGTAGTTTCCATTTAGCGGTATATGTCTAAATCAATTTTTCGGAGGCTTAGCTTATGAAATCTAATCTCGGTTCAATTTTAAGATCTTTTTTCATCTAATATTTTTATATACTTAACCCTTAACTAAATTTTGGACAGTTCCACCTTAACATTAAAAGTACAAATTTGCAAATATTTGGATTTATAAGAATATAATTTGTTTTATCTTTAAAATATAATTCCAAGAGGTATAAGAGATTTTAATTGACATATATGCACCTAAGCACTAAACTAGTCCACATTTCTTTTCGGTCAGTATTCCACGCCAATACGTATAAACGGATCGTTTCATGGGTTCATGTGTTTAATGATCACAATAATCAATATATTTAAGGTTTTTTTAACTGAAATCCGGGGGCCACTTATAGGCTCGGTGAATATCAACTGAAATAATTTTCAATTCTGATAAATTTACGCCGTCTAGCTCCTCTCGTTTAGGCCCTATCGTGTGAACATCAGACATACGGACGTGGCTAGATAGTCATAGAATCTAATATGGGTCTACTATGTATCAACATTTCGATATATTGCAAACGTTGTAAAATAACAAAACAATTAATTAATACAAATAAGATAAAATGTTAAATTAATAAACAAAAACCAAAGGGATTAAGCCCCAATTGCATTAAGATTATTATATATCTAGTTTAGCGGATTATTGTCGCTATAAATTTTAAAAAGAATACTCAAGTGTAATAAAGTAATTATACGATAATGAAATGTACTACTGCTATTTAATACAAATTATCTTCAACAACAATATTATACGAGTCCGATAATAGAGCCATAATGATTTTACTAATAGTGACAACATGTTGCACAGAATGACAAAGAATGCATTCGTATGGAGTCAATCCTCTAACTGTTAGAATAGAGGAATATATATACCAGTAATATATCAGACTCGGCACAATTGCAATAACAACCAAGAAAATTGATCCATGAATGGCTGAGCTTTAGCTGTACCCTAATCCTGGATAATCTGCAGACCAGAGATACAAGCCGATGGGAAATGAACGGCGGCGGCGGCGCAACCATTTTGGGTCGGCGGCGGCGGCTTATTACAGAAAATATCGGCGGCGGCTAAATTGTCGGCTCAATTTAATATTTTCTTTAGAAATTGACCTTATAAGGTTTATTATATTGGAAAATCTTTGTATAATAGTCTGTTACATAGAAACCTGTCTATATAAGTTTTTTTCTGCAAAAAATGGACATTTATAGTAGTTTTCACTATTTTAATATTAGCACAATATTGTGTGGCAACTCTTTTCAATTTGCCATAAGAATTTAAAATAGTGGCATCTCCATTCAATTTGGTGAAATTATGTTCTGAAATATATGTGTGATTCTAATCTTTATCAGCGGCTACGTTTAAGCCGCCTTAGCTTTTGAGCCAAAAGAAGGCGGCGGCGGCGCGGCTTGCAAAATATTACCGGCGGCCAGTCGCCGCCGATTTGAGCCGTCTCGGCTTGTATCTCTGCTGCAGACCTTGTGATCATTTCCGGGAAATTAACAAAAGAAATGTCAAAACTAAATTTTCTAAATTCACCTGATATAAAAATAAGTGAAACTTGTTGTATTTACATTCTTTTATAATTCTGTTTTAAAAATCATTGCAATGAACTTTGCAAAAACATAATAGTCACAATGATTTGTATGGCAACTGAGAGTGTTTAATAGCCATAATAAAAATTAGAAGACAATCTGTTGCAAATGGTTGTCTACATTCATATCTGAACATAAGGAACCAGTTAAATGACTACTATTTATGATGGCTACTCACAAAAACTTCTAAATGGCAGCAATTAAACAGGACATTAACGTACGGCCGAACAAGTTATTTTACTTAAAAGAACTCTACAATCAGTTCTAGCCGAATATATGTATATTTATTATTACTCCCCTTATTCATGCACCGATCAAGATTCGGCTGAACACTAGTAAAATTTAATTGGCGCCCCATGAATTCAAAAATGAAAACTAAAACTTTTGCAACAATCATTAACAACTAAAACGATGAAGCAGTAGATGAAAAAAGCAACTTAAAAACTGTTTAACAAAAATAGTAAAACAGTTTGTGTTCATCGAAAAATGTTTGATGATGCTGGGTGCTGAAAGATAATATTTCTTCTACATTATTTGTTCTTTTCGCAGTTTTTTTCATTTATAATTTTTTGCTGCTTTATGCAACACCAACTTCAACTAAAAACTATCGTTAAAAGTAGCGCTGTAGAATAGTTGTTGAATTAAAAAAAATAATTTAGGAATAACCACGATATGAATACTTTAGTTCTTGTACCGAAGTCAAACTAGCAGTATATTAACAGACATTAAGAAACATCTTACAAATTACAATTTTAATTGGCCACTCAAATAAAATGCTAAAAATGAAACCAACGACGAATCTTTACAAAGAATGAAAACAGATTCTTTTCATGACTAGAAAAAAGAAATAAATGTATATATAAGATGAAAAAAAAAATAACTCAGAGTAATGAAAAATCATGTATTAAAGTAGCCTTGAATATTAATTTCGTTTCTTTAAATCAATTTTAAGCACATACCACGTTGGATATTCTCAAACATCGATGGAAATTTAAAAATGGGTTATATTTTGTACAGGTTCATTATTAAGATTTGCGCATTATTTTAAGAAATTTGTAGTAAATGTTGGTCGGGAATTGTCAGTTTCAGTTTGACTGAAATTCTATTCGCTTGGGTCCTTCTCTCTAGAATCCTTCAAGTATATTCAAGGATTGAGCGTATGGGATAGAAACCGATAAACAAAAGCGATATAACCACAATTTTTCGGTTGTGGTTTCAAAATCAAAATTTCCGAATATCTGGATAATGCAATGATCCTTTTTTGATCCAATTTTGTCCAGTAAGATATCTTGGGATTTCCAAAGATCGACTCTGCTATCCATAAGAAGAATAATGATCTCATCAGCCATGGTACTATCAGACGGACCTTATAAAACCTGCACTAACTTAGTCCAAGCTTTAATAGAACTGTTATATCAAAAATGAAATAGAAATCTGCAATCATTGTCCTTCGACATGATCTTAGGGCGCGAGAATTATATCGCAAGAGCACGGATATTTATATCTACCGTGTTACTGCTCTTAAGGTTCCCAACTCAAAGAAATGTCTTCTTAATTGCATTTACTCAGACAACACTTTGTCAACTTGATATGTTGAAGGGAAGTTAAACTGGAAAAATATGTTCAATAAACTGTCGTCCTTAAATATAGGATTTTGTTGGTTTTTAAAGCTATGTTAACGATGGTTCAAACACTAAAATTACTAAGTTGATCCTGGGAAACCCCTCCAAACCTACTATATAGGAAGTTGGAGTCCCGGAGCATTTTTTATTTCCAACAGTTAAAAGTTTAAGAGTTTCAATGGTTTCCACCCGTTAAAAACATAACCTCACTTTGAGGTAAAATGAAAGAACATGATAATGTAGGCAACGCATAACTTTTAACAGTTATACGAAATAATATCACTGTTATCGAGGCGCAGATCAATTCTTATGGCAGACCTGAATTGCGACTTGAACAAAATAATATTCAATGGACGAGATATCAATAATTTAAATGGCCTGGTCCTTTTTTAACGTAAAAGTCCTGGACACTATATGCTCTAGGCCGGATACTAGCATTATGTCAGATCGTATGACCTTCCCACAGAATATTCAACACTTTTATATAATATTCAACTAAAGCACAAACTATGATATCATGGTGTCACAAATCTAATTAATTTTGTCAGAGGTAGCGGTCGATAACACATGCCAAAAGAATTTGAAAAAAATAGACAACCAGAGACCAAGGATTGATCAGCGCTGAATCCGAATCTGTCCTCAGATCCACTTCATCTGTTTTTTTTTTTTTTTGATATATCATGAAGTAAACTTGAAAAGGGCGTCTTCGCTCTGTTATAAAGTCTCAAAAATTGTCAAAAATGGGGTTTTGTCAAAGTTTATGACACGATATCTATATAAACGCATTCAACCCTGCTCAGTCGTTTAGAAAAGTTAAAAATTTTTTGGCCTGTGTAATTGCGAACGTATCATAAAACCTAAACTGGCTCAGCTTAGCTAGATTCATTTATGTGTGATAAAAGTCGATACCTAAAGGCATTACTGAACGATCTATTCAAATTTCTTAAACTATTTATAAATTTGTTCAGATTTTGTAGATCAAAATTTTTATTGTTTACAAGGTGACAACCCATCTATAATCATCGATCCTTTTCCCAAGAAGCAGTTTATGCAAAATACTCCTACATACCCTAATTAAACTTCCCCAACTGTATGTTCACACATGAAGTACGTGTTTTAGTAGTTGGTTTTAGAATAGAATAATGTAAATGCTTTAAATGGGATGACTACTCATAGACACGCACGCACTATAGTCTCTGCATCATCTTGTATCACACGGAATGGGTATGAATGTTTCACTATTGGGGTTCTATATGACACTTGTTGTTGATGATGTTTAAGTTGGCGGTGGTGTTGAAGTTTGTAGCAAATGCTTAATGGTAGTTTACCTTAGAAGTGTTGCTCACAATACTTAGTATGAATGTTGAAAAGAACCTTGACTTATTTATGTGTTAAAGGAAAAAAAATAATAAAGAAAAGCTTCATGTAGCTTTAGTAAGTTCTATCTAAAAATAGATATTTGTTTTAAAAGTAACCTTTTGTGGTTCTTAAAGAAATTGGTAGCCAGTCGACTGCACAATGGGTTGAATAGTTATATACTATGATATATTTTTAAGCATAAAAATATTTAAAGAAATATAAAAGTTCACGGTTTATTTTGATTATTCTTAAAATATGTTGATTTAATTTAATTCCTAAAAATTTAAAAGTTAAGGCCTTTACATATACTTTTTTAAAAAAAGTAATAAATTTTATGCTGCATGCAATATAATTCCTCACATGAAGCTTTAATATAAATATTACTATAGCTTTTGTTTGTTATTTTCAAAAGGCAAACAGTCAGAGGTGAGTTGATTATTGCCCTTAAGTGCTCCCATAAATTCTTATGACAATTGATGGTTATCGGTGAAAAGGTTTAATTAAAATTTGTTACACCACTACGTCAATAAAATTGAAAAACCATATTTTATGGACCGTAACATTAACAGAAAGGATGCAAGTACAAACACACGTAGAAACAACAGCTTAAGGGTTGAAACGTTACTTATTAGCATTTTAAAACAAAGAAGATTAATTGAAAAAGCTAAATAAACCTGCAACATGCTAAAAGAAATAACCCCTTTTCCTGTGAAGGATTTTATATAGAGAAGATGGTTTGGAACATTAAGTAAATTTCTTTGACTTACTAGAAGGTTCCACCATAACTCTGGAGAATTTTATATAATCCGATACTTCGGCCTATTCTCAGCAAAAACTTACATTGAAAACTAATGTCTTAAATGGACCGATTTCGCTGATTTTAAATAGGAAACTTCTCCAAATCATGTCCGATAGAATTATTGAAGACTTGGATCCGGATGATAACTGGGGTCTTAAGAAAATCGATTTCAACAAACATAGAGATCAATCCCGCTATCTTCAAGGATCCTGAATATACACACTTTATGGGATCGGAAAATTATATAAATTGTATAAAACGGAATCACAAACCCTTCTCATCTCATCCGGGACATGCTACCTTAATAAACATCCATCATCTTGATGTAATTGCAATCAGGGCAAAGAGTGGCGCTACCAGTACCTCTAGTCTACCGGGACTATAATCTCGAGGTGGCAGAGAGCCAGGGCAGAGTTTTTAACTTTCGGTTATTGGAGAGGGTTGCGCGTAGTGACTGTGGTTTAAATCCAAACTGATACACGGTGAAATCTATATTTCTGGAACAGAAAAAGACAACAGATACTCCGCAGAGGAGTGGAGCTAAGCGTTGGTATTAAATCTATATGATACGTGATGGATAAAGGGGTATGCTGGCCTCAACCGCCCGTAAACTTCAAATGATGGATTTAAGGTATCTTATAAAAGTGAGGGTTCAGGGTTTACTCAGTTCATACCAGAGTTACCACAGTGTGTTCTCTCTGAGTAAGAACTTGTATTTGGCTTATTTGATTTGGTTTTCGTATTTCGGTCTAACGATTATGTGTCTAGATGCTGATGCCGAGGCCACCCTATATGAGTAGTTATAAAGGGAAGTGATATTTTTGAATCTCTGAAGTATTATTCAGAGATTAGATAGTGTGAGCACTTGTACAAAGTGTTTGTATATGGATCGGCGGAACTATGTACGAAAATTGCCACCAGCGTATTCTCTGCAAGGCACAAAGGGGCGGCGATGAGTCGCCTAACAGCTCAGCCTGTGTAAAATTACCACTGTGTAATAAGGCCTGCAAAGCTTTTCGTCTTATACCCTTCTCACGAAGATGAATTATATTTCATTCTTACTCTTCTTTATGTTCGATTTTGATTGTAGTTGAGAGGTCAGTAACCATTTATTTACCAAAGGGACAGATTTAATTGACACAAATTTTCCTCCGGATTTTTATATTAATCCCATTTTACTACCTTTTTACCCCTTAACCACTTACACATAAATAAAATCTAACAAGCTTTCTTTGTTCTTTTTTGTATTCTCATTCTTTGTTTTAGGTCTCATTCCCATTTAATTCAAATGGCAAACCAGGACGTATCTATCATTGGAATTTACCGGTCATTAAAAAGATGCTCGAAGATAAACAACGTTTTCCCAACGTTGCCAATATCGAACCGAATAAAGTCGAAGAATTGATTGATATAAAAAATATACCAACATGGTCAAAACCATGGGAAAATGATTCGATTGAAAAATCCTACAATCAAGATTCAATGATGAGCTATAAAAAATCTCTTAAACGTAAATCACCAACGTATTATGCACCAGCCAGTGCGGTCAATAAAAACAGTTTTAATAAATACTTTTCGGGTAATGGCAAACCTAAAGGATTTTATGTCATAAAAGAGAATCAAAAGAAACCATCATACTATAAAAATATTGTAGCGTAAAAGAAAGAGAAAACAAAGAGGAGAATATTAAAAAAATTAAAGACAAAAAGTGAGAAGATTGTCTACGAAAGCAAAAGGTAAAATAAAACAGGTTAAATTAATATTAATAATATTGGACTTATATCATAATCTTAAAGAAAACAAACAAAAGCCATATTAATAAAACGATTTTTTTTCTTTTGCAAAAGAACAAACACACAATGTAATGTGTAGGTAATAATGATAGACATTATATTAATTGCAAAATATACATACATCCTAAATTTTATAACTCAAGCATAAAGTAAAACTTTAGACTTATCAAAAGACTAATAAAACTAAAAACATAAATAAACAAAAAAAATAATAAAAGAAACAAATTATATACAAAAACATTTTATACTTTTATATAATGTAAACTGTTGTTTAAGGATCACTTTCACAAGATTTGGTTTAACTAAACTTAACTGAATGCATAAGCTCAACAGTTTAAAGATTAAGCGAATAGGGACATAAATTTATATATATTTTTTTTAATTTTAATGGTGTGCACCCTCTACTGCCATTTTTTATTTCGAAAATCAACTTTTATTGAAATATTGTGAAACTGAACCTTAACAATTAAAATTAATCGATTTACATAAAATTTAATGGCTTTTTCATATCGAAATGTCGAAATTAAAATACATAATATATATTTTTATAATCGTACTATCTCTCTCACACACTCAAAATGGATACAATAATAAAAAAAAAACATAAATTTAAATGCAGACAAATATTGTAATGGTAGTAATTTTTAGTAATAATTTGTTTAGTATTTTAAGTCATTAAAA
Source organism: Lucilia sericata (assembly GCF_015586225.1). Classification (NCBI taxonomy): domain Eukaryota; kingdom Metazoa; phylum Arthropoda; class Insecta; order Diptera; family Calliphoridae; genus Lucilia; species Lucilia sericata. Next base: position 1,446,967 of record NW_023994054.1, on the reverse strand, counting down.
AATTTTTTATATTTGTTTAAATGAAAAGTTTATTAAGGAAGTTTACATCAGAACAGAAACCTATATAATAAAGAAATCATATTAATCGTTAGCATTATTGCCACATAATCCTAAATCCTAATTACTAAAATACACTTACATATTCAAAATAAAAACATGAGATATTACCCTGCTCCCGTTTTGATAATTTTCTAAAAACTATCCGATACCCATCATTAGACATCGGTGCTCCACAGTAATCCATTTAGACATCAACTTATTACTGATTAACATGAGCAGGATGAGTGGCCCTATCTGAATGAGCCCTATCTGAGTGGACACACAGGATTGCGGGTACAACTATACATAATTGTACGAATGGATTTAGACGCATGTAGAGCATTTAAAGAGATGAACTCTGGAAGTTTTCATACAAATCGGATCCAATCAATATCTTGAAAGCTACGTTATACCACATATTACATCCCTAAGGAACACTAATTTGAAAATTATAGTAAAAGATCGCACAACAGGGCCGTTAGAGACCTAGATGTATTTATTTGGAAAAACGTCATGTTAGGCCACAACTTTTAACTGCATAAGAGGTCTTAAAGTGTCAAAAAAAAGGAGAATTTTAGGCTCTTCTTTGATCACATAAAATTTGACACATCATGATCATGACGATCAAGTCCTTTTTATCATCAACAAAAGATATTCGTGATAAATTTTATACGATTATTTGTTAATGATTTGTGTGCGTTTAAGCGTTTTTCGGAAGTGGACCTTTTATAGAAGTTATGACTAATGTTGGGTCGATCCGAAATATTTTTTATATCTACAAAGCATTTTAGTTTTGAATATTGTTCTAATACAGTTAATGAACTTCATTAATTTAATTGATTTCCTGAAGTGGGACTTATATGAGAGTTATGGTCAATTATGAAACGATCCAGGTTTTAGTTGATAAAAGATTTATGCATACATATGTATATGCAAAACTGCAAAATACCGATATTCTAGAGTGAATTATAACCAATAAATTCATTTTCCATAAATTTCCCGAATAGTTTGTACGATGTATGCGTTAAGAACGAACTGTGGTATAATATGTACATTGAGGAACGGAAAGACGTTATCAGAGTAAATAGGCTCCAGTGATATTTGCCGACTACTACTGGGCGATCAAAATGGACCAATTTAAACCCAACAATATAAAAAATCATGGATTTTTCATTTACATATACAATTTATATATACTGAAAAAATTCTAATGATGATTTAAATTAAAATTGCATTTTGTGCCCCTACTATGGACTATATATTTTAAAGAAAAATATGTTGGAATCAGTACTTACCAATAAGTAATCAAGAGATTATAAGATCTGAAAATAAAAAAAATATTTTTTATTAAATTTAGAGTTTGTCAGATATACAGAGTCAATTTACTTTAGCTTAAGACTTGTAAACAGAGTAAAATAGTGGGTTTTAAATATAATCCCTCGATATATCGCAAACTCTGTTTTAAGATATATTAACACAAGATATTATATTAAAACTTTATAAACTTCCCAAAATTACTTTAACAAGTAATAATCTTAAAATTTCGGTATATTTTATAATTAAAAACCGTCCAATAATTTAAAAAGTCAATAACCTCATTAATAAACTTTTCAATTAAATAAATATAAATATTTCTTAAAACATTGAAAATAATAATATAATTATTAATATTTAATAACGAAAATGTTTATGTTACTTGAAATTAATATTAAGTAAATTTTGTTTTATTTTTATACATATAAAATTCATTTATACTCATAAATATGTTTATTCAGTTTATTATGTTAAGAAAGAAAACAACAGAATTTTTTAATAAAAATAAAATTATTAAAATAAAAATTAAATACAGAATTTGTAACAAACTATTTGGACTGATAACATTAATAAATCAACAACTTTTTCAATAAATCAAAAAAACGAAAAAAAAATCAAATCATTTTGTTTTATTTATAAAGATTACTTTTTAATATATTTTTAAGGTGGGTATGATTGAAGTGAAATGTAAGAGAATGTATTCTAAAATCATTACGTTGTGATTTGGCGGAATTTGTTTAAATTGTTTATAAATGCTAAAATTAAGATAAGTTTCTTATCAGGAATCCAGCAATTACCAAAAAAGTATTGAAAAAGCCCATTTTTAGTTTTTTGGCTATATCCATAACAGGACCTGGATTATTGAAGAAATTCTAAAAATGATTAAGAACTTATCGGACCATCTAAAGTATGTACATTGTACATAGCTTTATTTTGATATTGACTTTGTGATTTTAGAATTTTTGCTCTAAAATTGAGTTTTATATAAAAAATTGTTATTTTTGGATGGATCTGGTACCTTTAGTATCGAAAATTTGGAAAACTGTTTTCACTCAAAATATTACTTGTAATCTTAGAATTTCAAAAAGTATTAATACATTAAACATCTTCTTGAAAATTTCTTAGATAGCTTAAAAACTAAAAAACAACTTGTTTTGTAAAGGTTGCTTTGTATGGAGGCTGGGGCCAAATGAAGCCCAAAATCAGCCAAAAATCCGCACAGTTATCAGTTCAAAAAAATATTTATTCCGATTTTATTCAAATAGAGATACATATTATGTATATTTAACAAAAGCATATTTGGGTTCTGTTATACGGAACTAGGTGAAATAATGGACCGATTCTAACCATTTTCAATAGGCTTCGTCCTTCACCAGAACATAGTGTTAGCCAATTTTTATCGAATTATCTTTAGAATTCGATGTACAGCCACCCAGACGGACAGACATGATTTTGAGCCAATTGGTATACGAATATTTATATGCATAATTTGGGGACATTTCATTCAAATTGAAATTACAGATTTATTTTCCTCTTTTGTGGTGATATAAATAAAAATTTAAAAATTTCTCGAACAATTTAAAATTTCGATAAAAATTCGGATCGTATTATACCACTTGGCTTAAATTTATAAGGCTAAAAGGCATTAAAAAAAATATTTGTACAAAATGAACGTCGAATGGTTAGAAGTTTATATCTCTTTACAAGAAATTATACATAGGACATATTACTAAAATGACATTTGAGATGATATCACATTTCAAAAGTAAGGATTGAACCATCAGAATTTAAACATCATATCAGGTTTTCGAGATATCCTTTCATTAAGTTTAAAAAAGGCAACGTTTTTTGTCACATTTGAGACGTTGTACCAGCGTGAATACACCTTTATTTATAAAATTTGCTATGTCTTCTGAGAGTCCGATCTTTCGATCTTCATCTTTCTTCTATAATATATGAGTAATTTCTCAAAAAATCGATTTTGACGAAATTTGTACCAAGTTTAGTACTATTGGTTAGTAGGTCTGAAACAAAATTTCAGTTCTATCGGTCAAAAACTGCCGGACTTAGAGGGGGTCAAAGTTGTACATTTTGGTCATACAGGGTTTAATTCAAATGAGTGTAACTTTTCATCCATTGGTTCTAGCAAAAATTGTCCAATGGAGTTCAGATAGCTATTTCTTCAAAGCTTAGACCATTTCCTTTAAGAGCTTTGTGGTTACTTATTGCAAGGAGCTTATATTCTGAACTGCTTTTGACAATTTTTGCTAGGACCAATAGGTGAAAAGTTACACTCATTTGAATAAAACCCTATATGACCACAATGTTTAACTTTGACCTAAGTTCGCCCGTTCTTGGTCAATAGAGCCTATTATCTCATAATACTAACCTTGGTGCAAATTTCATCCAAATCGGAAGACATCGATTTTAAAAGTTGGGTTACTTGACACGAAATTCCCCATATATTAACTTACAAGTTTGAATCAACTCGCGCTGTTATGACTTCACAAATATAGCCAAAAACGTTTTTACCAACACAGTATCATTTCAAAATTTTAGAAAGTATACATATTTTGATCTCCCTTTTTTTCTTTATAATTTTGATGACCTATGTAATTTATATAAACATTTCTCTAAAATATATTGACTAAACTTTATATCAATACATTATAGCGTTCATTACTTCAAACAACTGCCTTTTATCATCCACACAAGCCATCAAACTTTTAAATCATTTTTATTCTTTATTCTTCATAACGATATTGACATGACTGAAAGACCACCACACTTCAAGGTAAGTAAGCTAACGACAACAAAACCCAAAAATAAACTTATTCATAAACGTTTATTTAGAATGAAGTCGAATACAAAAAAATGGAAATAAATAACAAAAAAATGCACCCAGGAGTATTTATGTACATTTTACTCTTACCGAAGGAGTAAACGTTTCATACAAAAATGAAATTTGTAGGAACACAGCATACGAGTAGATTGGAGGAACATACCTTATACACACATACTCTTATATGAGTAAGTAATGCCTTTAGGTATGTCAAGTTAAACTCATATCAGGATATTACAATGTCTGGTATGTGTTCTTTGTGGTCTTCCAGCCAATTTTTTATTGGTATTTTCTAAAGTTTCATTTTGATTCTTTTCTTTGGATTTTTTTTTTGTTCACTTTATTCCACCACTTCCTTCGTACGAGAATGTTTATAAATCAAAAAAGATGTTTGTTTTTTTTATTTTCTGGCGAAATATGAAAAAATAAGGAATGTTTTTGTTACGGTTGAATAAACCTTTAAGACGATGATGATTTTTTTAAATGAAAGTGAAAAAATTGAAAATAATTTTGAAATGATTCATACTTTTGTATTGGCGTATAAAGGACATCAAGTTATTTATGAATATAGAAAAAAACGAATGAGTTTTTTTCCAATAGAAAAGAAAAAATATACTATCGATTATGAAAATTTCTTGGCAAATATGTGTATTGTCATAATTTAAAGGCTTTATGTAAAATCAAATGGTTTTATGTTACCTGTTGGGAATTTAAATATTTCTTTTTTTGTCGATAAATAAAGACCATATGTTTCTTGAAGTATGAAAGTATAAGTTATAGTCTATATGTGGAATTATATAAAAAAGGACTTTCGAAAAACTTAATCCTTTAAATTAATGAACGCTCATCCCAGAACATGAATGATATTTTTACCGATATACTAAAAAATTAAGGTTGAACCTGTCGTTTGGTGTTGCCTTACCAGCCTCAAATCATATCTTCAACCTTTCACTAATAAAAGTTGTAATTGTGGCCCTTCCTCAATGAGAAACGCACTAGACACCTTATAAACCGAAGTAGCCGGGATATATCGAGGTCGATAGCAGTAATAACAGGACACTGGGTACTAGGCAGACATTCAAGCCGGCTTGGGCCCCCCTTCATTGAACACTGTCGCAGTTGCAAAGACAGGAAAAAGGAAGAAACGATCTTCCACCTTCTCTGTGAATGCCCTGCTCGAGTCGTGTTGAGAAACTCTTTTCTTGACAGTTACTTCATATGTTACCTTGGTGAAATATCTGGGTCTAAGCTTAATGATATCCTGAGGATACAGGCTGGATCAAATACTATACAATACTACATCTGAGGTCAGGATTTTAAATCGGAACTAAATACCATTCAACAAAATATTTTTTATTTTTCTCGTTTTCATTACATTAATACATACTCGTCGACTGAGAGGTATTCCTACATTCTTAAAAAGACTGTATTCCTCGGGACACTCTAATGTACAGACCGACAGATATAATTGGAATAAGATCGCTTCCAAGAAGTTATTAAGTTATTAGATGTTATTATCCATTATTTTTGAATAAATCAAATTTCTGGCAAAGGTTTCCGTTATCCGATCAGACTAAAACAAGTGTGTTTTAGCCACTAATAAACAAAATAAGACCATTCTGAGCAAAATCGATATTTTTGTTGCCCATATGGAGTTGTCTTGCCCATGTTTTTATTCCGACCTCGTTGCGTCGAACGGTTTTAGTTAGGTTAACTTTCTCGAGTTTTCTTCCTTGGTCTCAACGCCAAAAACAGATAGAGTAGAGACTATAATCAAGCGTTCTGAAACTAGTTTGTTCCTGGAAAATATCTTGAGATATGTATGTTTATGGATTAAGCTATTATAACAACTTTCACATACATACATATTTCTGTACTAATTACATGGTGTCAAAATCGTTAAAAACTTAAATATTCTAAAAATTTGTTTTCCATAGATATCCAAATAATCTCTTATCTACTAAATGTTCGCCAAAATGTATGTTTCATATTGTGCCTCTAAGTTAAACAAAAACAATTTAAAAAAAAAATATTTTCTCTTATCGCAAATTTACATACAACTCTTTACATAAAATATCACTTCATTTTAACTCTGATGGCAGTACGAATGTAATGATATGCGACCACACTAACTAAAATTTACATCTTAATGTGATATTCGCAATAAAATGTTAATTTATTGTTGCCACAGCCAAGTGGTAGATATTTTTTTCTTATGAATGGCCAAAAACATTAAATGAAACCATAAATATATTTTTTCTTTTTTTATATTTGTTTTCTAAATTACAAACATAAACTCTGATGACTTATTTAAATTTTACCCTACTAGTACATTTACTCGGTAAAGTTCGAATTTATAGTTATTTATGAACAAGCGTCTGTGCTTTAGACGTTTATTACAATGGTTTTTAAACAATGTTAACAATGTTTGTGTTATTTCAATAATTTTTATCTAATTATACTTGAGTCACGTTTTAAGTTTGTTGTTCTTTAAAGAAAGAATAAATAATCTTCTTTAAGGCAGAGAAATTTGAGTTCTATGACACAACAAAAGTATGTAATCTTTACACTCACTAAACCATCACAAAAATTAAATAGCATGACATAAATTCATAATTATATGTTTCAGTTTGTCATTCAATTTGTAACAGAAATAAAATTGTTATTAACAAATTACTTTTTATTACTTGAATTGTTTAATACTGTGGCAACTATGAGCAGTTGTTGCAGCAAACAAATTGTATGGTTCTGATTACAAAATGTTTACTTATGTATAATATTTTTAGTTATTGTAATTAAATTTTTACGCATTAAACCTAAAATATTTCACCACAACCAAAAGATCAATTAATGTACAATTTATATGGTTGTTGCAACTGAAAGTGTTCTCTCTGTGTGGGTTTTCATTGTCAAAACATTCGTTTCTCAATCTCCTAATTTAAAGTTTGAACACCTGTCTAGAATACTAGCATAACATTTTACACATACATACATTTTCAATAAAATGTATCTTCTCGAGAATTTCTCCAATTAATAGCCCTATGTTGAAACTTAGTGAAGGGTACTTTAGAATGCGTCCTATTCAAACTTTCTAATTTAAAAGGTAATTATATTATAGTTTAAAAAAAGTCCAACTTAAAAATTTTTTAAATACATTCTTATAATCACTATGTATGATCATACTGTGATGAATTTAATGTAGAATTCTTAGAGAATATTTATGTATGTATATATTTTGTAAAACGCACCCAAGCGTAAAGTTATACCAAAAAATAGATAAGATTGTAGATTTGTAATTTTTGTACATAATAAAATGTTTATACACTTACATTATAGTGTTTACAAAACAATTTTAACAAAAATTATTTAAACATAGTAAAACCGTTAATTATTAAAGCCTCTGGATGAATATGTATGAAAAACAATGTGGTAACGCAAAGAAAATGTACAATGATTTTAATCTGTAATATTATTTACACAAGAGATAGACTCACTTTGGGTTCGTTAAAAAATAGCTAGATCTAAGCAATAGAGTCACTTTAAAAATCAGAAAATTGATTTCAACAGACAGTCCGTCTGTCTGACAGACGGACATTGCTTAATCAACTCCGCTATCTATAAGGATACAGAACATATATACTTTATAGGGTAGAAAAATTATATTATGGAAATTACGAACGCAATGACAAACTTATATATACTCCTCTCACGACAGTCCCCCCTCGGGTCATATTTCCTTGATGAAAGACCCTCATCTTGGTGTATTGTAATCCCTGGGTAAATGTGCTACCAGGAACTCTAATCTGCCGGGACTATAAACTGGTCATTTCACTAATGGGATAGTCCTTGGAATGATTTGGCATGGGGTCTAACCAGAGAACCACATAATCCGGTACTTGGGATGTCCAGTTTCCCGCAGTACTTGTTCTGGCTGATCAGTTGGTTGAGGTTCCTTAGGGATCACGTAGAGGCTGTGGTTTAAGCCCAAATTCGCGGGGAGAGTTAAAGGACTGATGCACGGTAATCTATATTTCGGGATAAGTTTTTTGCTGTTGTCGAATGACAGTGACTGTGGGACTAAGCGTTGGAAATGAGTCGATGTTAATTGTATTTGATATGTGGTAGGGGTATACGGAACTCATCCGCCCGTATACATAGAGTGAGTCTGTCGTGTGCTGGGTTAAATGGTGATGGATGGATGGAAAGGTATCTTATACAAGTGATTTTTCCTTCCTTGTCCAGGTATGTTCAGAGTAAACTCTGTTCATACCAGATTTACCACAGGGTGTCACTGTGGTATTTGATGAATTCATACTTCGATATACCGGTTACCGGCTTTTGCCGACTCAACAGAGTCCATTCCATCTGCTTGATTGTAAACGGAAGTGATGTTTTTGCATCTCGGAAGTTAAGCAACGGGGCAGCAATGGTCAGAGATTAGATAGCTCAAGCACTTGAGCAAAGTGCACGTACACTGGACCGGAAATTCCATATACATACATAAATTGCCACCTGCGTGTAAGAGGCACAATGGACGGTGGTGATTCGTCATAAAAGCTCACCCAGTGGTGGCATTTTTTCACGTAAAGCACTTCGACGTTAATACCCTTCTCACGAAGGTAAGTGTATAAAAAGAATCACTCTGGAACATTCGGAAGACCTTGTTTCATAAATTACTCAATAATGGACCTATTCCAAACATAATAATTGATAGTGGATATATAACATTCAGTTCAGTTTAGTGCTCCAATAATGTTACCATTTTTCAAAAGGATTGAGCTGTGTTGAACATGAGTATGGCATCAGAATCCCTCCCTAACATCAGGTTTTCAAGACATCGAGTAATTTAGTTTGAAAAACCGCCGTTTTTCTTTCAAGATTTCAAATATTGTGTACCCATGAGTAACAAATTTCTCCATCTATTAGTTGATCGTTACAAAACTTGTTACGGATATAACTTAATACTTCCGATAGTATACGTTCTTCCAAACAAAACATTACTGTATTCTTACGGTGGGAAATAAAAGTGTTCACAGATTTTGCCATAGGTCCTCTAGAAAATGGGCCTTTATGTTTTCACTCAAACATCGATTTTTGTTGGGAAATAAGTTTAGCCAGAGAATTGACTTTCCTATTTAAGGTGGGAAATAAAAGTGATCACAGATTCATTTTTGCCCTAGTGCTTCTAGTTTAGCCAAAAATTGTACTTTTATGTTTTCACTCAAAGACCTACATATATAAAGTGATCACAGAAGCTAGTCCTTCATTCTACATGGATGAAATTGTATAATTCCAAATTAATAAAGAAAACTTTCATACTTTTTTGGCTGTATTTGTCTTGTGTGTTGTCTTTAAAATACATACATATGTACATATGTATCTGCATCTTTGCTGTGAGTGTCATTGTATACTTTAAATAATCAAGATTTCACATCAATGATTTCTGTAATTAAATATTCTACATTTTTCCAGCCAACCCAAACGTCTTTGCTAATGTTTAACAAAAGCTCTGAAGTATAAAAATAAAAAAATAAACCATTTATTATTTTGACCCACAAGTATAAGTTCATGCTGACAAAATGATATACTCGCAATTTTAAAGTAGTTTGCCAAACACACAAAAAGAAAAAAAAATAAACAATAATTTTAATTTATTTATGATTTTTTTTCTTTTTGTATTTTAATGTTTTTACTTTCGTTCATTGACCTCTATACATAATTGCCTGTTTGGTGTAAGTTTTGGGCCATGATTTACATACTTGTGTTTTTATAAACTTTAATGACTTTTGAAAATGAAGTGTTGCGTCGCATTAAACCAGGTATGAGAATAATACTATTTATGTTTAATTTATATACGGGCAGAATTTAAGGAGTGCTCATTAATGAAATTCTCTGGAAATAATACAACATGTATGTATTTAGTGTGAAAATACTACATAAACGTTTTCATATTTACAAAACTTAAAAAAGTACTTAATATTACTAATAAGAATGGTGATAAATAGTCAGATAGACAACTTCTTGAAGGGGTGCCAACTACAGAATTTATATACATATCAATAAAATACTTAATTTTTAATTTAAAGTCAATTAATAGATAGAAATCATATTATGATTCCCTATTGTTAGCAGATACAAATCACGAAAATCAATTTTAAACGAAAGAAGATTAAAGATTTATATAAAAATTCTTCAACAAAAACAAAATTGTTGTTTTTTTACTTCCATTAAATAAGAAATTTAAACCAAATAAAAATCTCACAAGATTAATATGAATTAATTCCTAGCAGCAATGCTTAATAATTTATTTCAACATGAAATTAAATGGTAGAGAAATTTTAATTTTATTAAAGCTGGTACTAACTTCCAACATATTTAGACATGTATTTCTAGAATGAATTATCTAAAATCTTTAAAGCAGATATTAAAAAGAATTATTTATTAACATCTACGGCTTAACTGTCTACATTTAAAAGAGCGTGAACTAGAAACACTTTCACGTATGACCATTTATGAGCCGATCTGCAAGATATTCAATGTTTGATTTGTATACATATATACAAAATATATTCGAGTCGAATCCCGATATCATTATTAATAATATCATTACGCAAAAGCGTATAAAGAGTACTCTTCAAAGGACTAAAACTGGTCCAAAACTAATCCAAATATATGGAAAAAACATACACCATTTAAAATTGTGATGTCCTAGGTGAGGACCACGTAACCCATCAATGCACTACATCTGAGTACTTAATCCCAAAACTAGTCCCTTGCTAAAATTACAAAAAACGCGTAATGTGAAAAGTTACGGATTTTTTTAACCATCTTCCCGTGAAATGATCCACTGTGCATCGTACTATGATCTTTAGTTCCAGACAAATATTGTTTTACACAAAAATTATACTTATTTTCAATTCTCAAAACCTCATGAGATAATTTTTAAAAGTGTAATATTTACGTGATTCTTTTCTTTTCGTCAAAAATTTCATAATAACTGTCTTAAATAATCTGACAAAATGCTTGTGGCAAATATTTCTTTATAATTCTTAAAAAAGCAAATATTTTAGTATTTTAATGAACTGTGCAAAATAATAAAACTTAATTTGTTCTAAAATCAACTACGGTCTAGAATAAAACGGCAATAAATTGATTAATGATTTTGCCAACTACACCTAACCCTGAAAATACAGCAACACAAAAATAACTTGCCAAATCGAATTCATATTAGATGCCATAGGCAATATTTTAAAAAATATCCGAAACAAAACAGAAATAGAAAGAATTCTTTCTAAAGTCTGTTGTTGTTCTTTAGTTTATTTATTTAGTATTTTCGCATCGTCTAAATTCATTGTCATCATAATTTATTTCAAACTGCCATGTATATCATTTCATGAAATTGCAAGTATCAAAAATTGACTTCGGTCACAGACGACTAACAAATACCCTAAATACATTTTGAAACATGTTTCAAAATTTAAAATTTAAATAAAAAAATATATGCTAAAAGTTTAATTATGCCATCCGATTTCATTAACAAATACCTATTTAATTATTTATGGTGTCATACCAAAAATAATTGATCTTTCATGTTTATTTATAATTGCATAATTTCCTAATAAAAGATTTTCCATAATTTTCAATATGGTTAATAAATATTTCAAACGCTACCATAAAATTAGTGTACTACTTTTTTAACTGTAGTTCGAATCTAAAAAATTAGCTCCAACTAACTAACGAACATTAAGTAGGCATGCGCAAAATAGTTACTGGAATAATTTCATTTATATAAAGAATGTCAACAGAGAAGTTTTAACATCTACAATCAAAGGCTTAATATTCTTTAGGGCTACTTTATCTGAAATTTTCTAGTTCAGTTCTAGTTCAGTTCTAGTTCAATTCTAGTTCAGTTCTAGTTCAGTTCTAGTTCAGTTCTAGTTCAGTTCTAGTTCAGTTCTAGTTCAGTTCTAGTTCAGTTCTAGTTTAGTTCTAGTTCAGTTCTAGTTCAGTTCTAGTTCAGTTCTAGTTCAGTTCTAGTTCAGTTCTAGTTCAGTTCTAGTTCAGTTCTAGTTCAGTTCTAGTTCAGTTCTAGTTCAGTTCTAGTTCAGTTCTAGTTCAGTTCTAGTTCAGTTCTAGTTCAGTTCTAGTTCAGTTCTAGTTCAGTTCTAGTTCAGTTCTAGTTCAGTTCTAGTTCAGTTCTAGTTCAGTTCTAGTTCAGTTCTAGTTCAGTTCTAGTTCAGTTCTAGTTCAGTTCTAGTTCAGTTCTAGTTCAGTTCTAGTTCAGTTCTAGTTCAGTTCTAGTTCAGTTTCTAGTTCAGTTCTAGTTCAGTTCTAGTTCAGTTCTAGTTCAGTTCTAGTTCAGTTCTAGTTCAGTTCTAGTTCAGTTCTAGTTCAGTTCTAGTTCAGTTCTAGTTCAGTTCTAGTTCAGTTCTAGTTCAGTTCTAGTTCAGTTCTAGTTCAGTTCTAGTTCAGTTCTAGTTCAGTTCTAGTTCAGTTCTAGTTCCGTTCTAGTTCAGTTCTAGTTCAGTTCTAGTTCAGTTCTAGTTCAGTTCTAGTTCAGTTCTAGTTCAGTTCTAGTTCAGTTCTAGTTCAGTTCTAGTTCAGTTCTAGTTCAGTTCTAGTTCAGTTCTAGTTCAGTTCTAGTTCAGTTCTAGTTCAGTTCTAGTTCAGTTCTAGTTCAGTTCTAGTTCAGTTCTAGTTCAGTTCTAGTTCAGTTCTAGTTCAGTTCTAGTTCAGTTCTAGTTCAGTTCTAGTTCAGTTCTAGTTCAGTTCTAGTTCAGTTCAGTTCAGTTCTAGTTCAGTTCTAGTTCAGTTCTAGTTCAGTTTCTAGTTCAGTTCTAGTTCAGTTCTAGTTTCAGTTCCTAGCTTCAGTTCTAGTTCAGTTCTAGTTCAGTTCTAGTTCAGTTCTAGTTTCCAGTTCTAGTTCAGCTTCCTATTTCAGTTCTAGTTCAGTTCTAGTTCAGTCCGATTCTAGTTCTGTTCTTAGTTCCAGTTCTAGTGTCAGTTCTAGTTCAGTTCTAGTTCAGTTCTAGTTCAGTTCTAGTCAGTTCTAGTTCAGTTCTAGTTCAGTTCTAGTTCAGTCTAGTTCAGTTCTAGTTCAGTTCTAGTTCAGTTTCTAGTTCAGTTTCTAGTTCAGTTCTAGTTCCAGTTCTAGTTCAGTTCTAGTTCAGTTCTAGTTCAGTTCTAGTTCAGTTCTAGTTCGTTCTAGTTCAGTCCTAGTTTCAGTTCTAGTTCAGGTTCTAGTTCAGTTCTAGTGTCAGTTCTAGTTCAGTTTCTAGTTCAGTTCTAGTTCAGTTCTAGTTCAGTTCTAGTTCAGTTCTAGTTCAGTTCTAGTTCAGTTCCTAGTTCAGTTCTAGTTCTAGTTCTAGTTCAGTTCTAGTTCAGTTCTAGTTCAGTTCTAGTTCAGTTCTAGTTCAGTTCTAGTTCAGTTCTAGTTCAGTTCTAGTTCAGTTCTAGTTCAGTTCTAGTTCAGTTCTAGTTCAGTTCTAGTTCAGTTCTAGTTCAGTTCTAGTTCAGTTCTAGTTCAGTTCTAGTTCAGTTCTAGTTCAGTTCTAGTTCAGTTCTAGTTCAGTTCTAGTTCAGTTCTAGTTCAGTTCTAGTTCAGTTCTAGTCCAGTTCTAGTTCAGTTCTAGTTCAGTTCTAGTTCAGTTCTAGTTCAGTTCTAGTTCAGTTCTAGTTCAGTTCTAGTTCAGTTCTAGTTTCAGTTCTAGTTCAGTTCTAGTTCAGTTTCTAGTTCAGTTCTAGTCAGTTCTAGTTCAGTTCTTAGTTTCAGTTCTAGTTCAGTTTAGTTCAGTTCAGTCAGTTTCTAGTCAGTATTCATTCTAGTTCAGTTCTAGTTCAGTTCTAGTTCAGTTCTAGTTCAGTTCTCGTTCAGTTCTAGTTCAGTTCTAGTTCAGTTCTAGTTCAGTTCTAGTTCAGTTCTAGTTCGTTCTAGTTCAGTTCTAGTCAGTTCTAGTTCCGTATAGTTCAGTTCTAGTTCGTTCTAGTTCAGTTCTAGTTCAGTTCTAGTTCAGTTCTAGTTCCAGTTCGAGTTCAGTTCTAGTTCAGTTCTAGTTCAGTTTTCTAGTTCAGTTCTAGTTCAGTTCTAGTTCAGTTACGTCAGTAATCAGTTCTAGTTAAGTGTCTAGTTCAGTTCTAGGTCAGTTCTAGTTCAGTTCTAGTTCAGTTCTAGTTCCAGTCAGTTCTAGGTAGTTCTAGTCAGTTTTCTAGTTCAGTTCTAGTTCAGGTCTAGTTCAGATTCTAGTTCAGTTCTAGTTTCAGTTCTAGTTCAGTTCTAGTCAGTTCTAGTCATCTAGTTTCAGTTCTAGTTCAGTTCTAGTTCAGTTCTAGTTCAGTTCTAGTCAGTTCTAGTTCAGTTCTAGTTCAAGTTCTAGTTCAGTTCTAGTAGTCAGTTTCTAGTTGCCGTTCTAGTTCAGTTCTAGTCAGTACTAGTTCAGTTCTAGGTACTAGTTTCAGTCTAGTTCAGTTCTAGTTCAGTTTCTAGTTCAGTTCTAGTTCAGTTCTAGTCAGTTCTAGTTCAGTTCTAGTTCTATGTTCGTCAGTTCAGTTCTAGTTCAGTTCTACTTCTTCAGTTTCTAGTTCAGTGTCTAGTTCAGTTTCTAGTTCCGTTCTAGTTCCAGTTCCTAGTTTAGTTCTAGGTTCAGTTCTAGTTCAGTTCTAGTTCAGTCTAGTTCGTTCTAGTTCTAGTTCAGTTCTAGTTCAGTTCTAGTTCAGTTCTAGTTCAGTTCTAGTTCTAGTTCAGTTCTAGTTCAGTTCTAGTTCAGTTCTAGTTCAGTTCTAGTTCAGTTCTAGTTCAGTTCTAGTTCAGTTCTAGTTCAGTTCTAGTTCAGTTCTAGTTCAGTTCTAGTTCAGTTCTAGTTCTAGTTCTGTATCCTTAAATAAATCCTTTAGCACAGTAGTAAATTTCAGATCCTTGCTGATAATATTATTTTAATTTTTCTTCGCGCACACTCTTTCTTTAGTATAATTTCAAAACTCTTCCAACTTACAAGTTTTTTTCACACATTCTACGTTTGCGTGAGTAACAAATGATTAAATGAAAAAATAAATTGTATTTTTGCACAGGTTACAGAAGAAGAAATAAGAAATATCAAATAACATAGAATTGAAATAATTTTAAGAATTCAACACAGGTATTTTGATTATTTAATTTATAATTTCAACTTTAATTTGTCAAACAAAAACATGCATCTAGCGGCACAGGCGTTCTTCGTTCTCTTGCTGTGAGAATGTTCGGAATTGAGATGGCGCCAAGTGATAAATAATTATGGAAGCCTTTTAAACATTTCGCAATGCAATTAATCAAGCAACTAAAACCCTTTTCTAGAACTACTTATCTATAAATTCACATAAATGAATACGAGTGTATCTATCAAGACAACATTGTTGAAATTAGTAGAAGTAGTATTTATGTAGTACCTACTACGAGGGAAGTATGGAATAACATAAATGTATTTTGAAAATGCATTTTAATCTAAATTAGATTCATGTTTGTTTATTAAAGCCTTTTTAACTGCTAACTCTAAGTGTGATTTCTTAATTAGTTTAACTGGTTTATTTCTACAGTTTGGGTTGAGAAGACATTGATACCTCATGGAATTGTTTTCATAAATAGTAGTAGTCTTACTGTCACTATAGCGCTACTACTATTCTCTTCTCTTCCATTTCTATTCTGTCACAGATAATAATTGTGATATGACAACCGGAAATCATGCTAACGTGTTTTAGTATATTTAACTCTGTCTGTCTTTCTTTCATTTTGATGTGTAACATGTTCATCTTCTACTTTTGCATCTTCTTATATTTGGTTTCTTAAGAAGATGTTAAGACCGATTTTCTTTTTTTGTAGAATCTCTACAGAAGCTGTGCACGTTCGTTTTTCTTCTATGGTCATATGAGTAACTATTTTTTTAACTATGTAAGTATTTTCATTTATGTACTATTTCAGTTGTTTTTGCTTACATGTTTAACTGTTTATCATCATGGTTTGATGCGTATCTTCGCCACAATTAAAAGGAAATTAGTTCGCCATGTAATGACAACTACTGACTAGCCAACAAAATACACACTTGAAGAAGCAATATCTTTGGTTGTACATTATTTATGCTGGAACTGTAATTTTTCTTTGTAAATATTAGAAAGATTTTTGCCAGTTTTCAGGTTTGATTCTCAAAGATCAGATAACAGTCTTTACTAGTGATTTGTTTGTTAAACAAAAATAGAAACTTACATACGTAGATATGTATGTACGTTTCGGTGAGTGAGGAAATAAATTCTCACATTTCCCCCAACGGTATTTGCTATAAAATTTATTTATAAAGTTTTTAAAATTATTTCAACTTGGATGATTGGGTCATTCATTTAACACAACGCATGTATAAAATATTTTATGAAAAATATATATGGAATTTATAAAAAAAAAACATAAGGCACTCAAGCTCTACATAATATGATACTTTAAATATTTATACCCTACACCACTTTAGAGGGGAGGGTATATTGGGTTTGTGCTAATGTTTGTAACGCACAATAACATTGGTCTCTATACCCACCTTAGAATCATTTTCCGAGTCGATTTACCCATCCGTCTGTTTGCCGGTCTGTCTGTCTGTCCGTTCGTCTATCCGTCCATGTAAACCTTGTAATCAAACTACAGGTCTTGAAGGTAATTCAATGAAATTTGGTACATGATCTTCTATTGTCCCAGGGACGAAGCCTATTGAAAATGGTTAAGATCGGTCCATTATTTCTCCCAGCCCCCATACAACTGAACCCGATGAATGGGGCTTTTCAGTTCATAATTATGTTTAATATACTCGTATCTCGGCATAAGGTTGCAAAACCAAGTTCTATACTAGCCTTGATGACCCTTATGAATTTTATAATTATAGGGTCTCATTTGACCATAGCTCCTATACAAAGCCCCCTTCAAAATTTGACTTAAATGTCCACAATTTAATTCAACAATAAATGGCTTAAGTATATCTGAGACAAGGTACAACTCAAATTTAATGCTTTATTATTCTAAATCACATTTTATTTTTGTAACAGGTGTAGGATATTATATGGTCGGCCTCGCCCGACTATAATTTCTTACTTGTTTTATTGTACTTTGGTATATTCAGCATTCCTATTCCTATATATTTGTTCTGAATTTTATTCTGATGCCTTTGTTTAGTAATGCGTTATGTATTTGCAATTAAGTTATTTTCGATAGTGGACTTTATATGGGAGCTATGACCAAGTATGGGTTGATGTCCCGATATGGTTATTGAGTAATAAATTTGGGTTTTTAATTGATTTTCAGTAGTGGACCTTATATGAGAGCTATTATGGACCTATGTATAGAGGTTTCAGTTGGTGATATGATTTCTATGAATATTTGATTTGTACATGCAATTTTTTTTGGTAATACATACCAATATTCTAGAGGGAGTTATTACAAATTAATTTTCCTGGAGTATGTGCAACCGATTTAATTGATTGATTTAGATGTTTTAGTTTATAAAAAAAACTAATCAAGATTAACAAAATATTTTCATGGGTTGTTTTGAAATTTTCAACAAACAGATAAATAGACATATATTGCTTGTTTTCAGTTGTTTCATAAATCTGCACATATCTTTTTAAATAACCCTGTTATAGAGTATGTAATTGCGAAATTTGTGCAATCCATTAATTTAACTATAATGAATATGTATACTTGAATAGGTTGACCTATATAAGTGCTAAATTGCCATAAATGTTTTAATAATAATATGCAACCGTAAGAAGACACACAACTAAAATCAATTTAACCAGTAGAAGTAGAATAATTTTAAGAAATGCCGCAGTTATCAATAACTTTAACATATAATGTATAATTTAAATGTAATCGATACATAATGGAACAATATTTCTGCACAAGAATGAAAATGTAAAGCAGTAAACTAATGTGTCCGCAAGAACACAAAACTATTCCAGGGCAAATGGTTAGTTACAAAACTTTGTAGGAAAAAATCGTGTACTTGCATGTGCCATTTGCAACGAACGTAAAATATGTTTTTCTTAGACAATCATTAAAATAATGTTTGCAGCAAATGCCTTGAATTTCTTCTGCACCTTAAGACAAAAACCAGACAATGTCAGACGATGCTTAAAGGGTTTTCCATTTGCCTTTTAGTACGAGGAGTTCTTAAGTTGTGTAGATATTGTTGTTCTTTTTCTTGTTGGATTTTACAACGCGTTTACATTTAAATAGAAGTCACTTGTAATTTATTTGACTTGCATAATCATGGAGGCAAGTTGATCACTTTTTAACCATAATTACCACGAGGAGTTAGTATATGCTTATAAATATGGATTAAGGATCAGTAATTTAAAAGAATTAATAGTTTAAAGACATAGCTTAACTTATTAAAAAGTAGTAATTTAAGGAAATGAGACACATTGTCTAAAGAGTTTGAACCTATATTTCTTTGTATTTGATGTAACATACATCCTACTTTCAAACAAACTAACTAAGTGATCCTATTAACCACGCACGGAAAATTGAAATTTAAAAATATATTAAAAATGGTACTTTTTAGCATTAAAAGTACTAATTTAACTATGCGTCTTTTTGCATACAATTAATACAAAAAAAGCTGTAATTCGTTACTAGAATATAGACTAGAATATAGACTATAGAATAGACTTTAGACTAGACTATAGACTAGACTATTGACTAGACTATAGACTAGACTATAGACTAGACTATAGACTAGACTATAGACTAGACTATTGACTAGACTATAGACTAGACTATAGACTAGACTATAGACTAGACTATAGACTAGACTATAGACTAGACTATAGACTAGACTATAGACTAGACTATAGACTAGACTATAGACTAGACTATAGACTAGACTATAGACTAGACTATAGACTAGACTATAGACTAGACTATAGACTAGACTAGACTAGACTAGACTATAGACTATAGACTGTAGACTGTAGATTATACACTATGGACTATAGACTAGACAATAGATTTCACTATAGACTAGACTAGTCTATAGTGTAATATAGACTAGACAATAGACTTGACTATAGAGGCTACAGTTAATTAATTTATTTATATATCTGCCTGTACAATGTACATTTATATACTAGTACGAACGAATGAATGAATATAAATAAAATATGCATTTACTTTACTCCAAACGGCTGACGTTTAACATAAGAAGTTCTTGAATTTGTGATAGTTTTTGTACCCTTCATCATATTAAATAGGCATGTCATTTTGTTTGTAATTTCTACAATTGTATTCTGAATGCTAATGTATAGCTATATGTATGTATGTATGTATGTATGTATGTATGTATGATGTATGTATGTATGTATGTATGTATGTATGTATGTATGTATGTATGTATGTATGTATGTATGTATGTATGTATGTATGTATGTATGTATGTATGTATGTATGTATGTATGTATGTATGTATGTATGTAGGTATGTATGTATGTATGTATGTATGTATGTATGTATGTATGTATGTAGTAGTATGTATGTATGTATGTATGTATGTATGTATGTATGTATGTATGTATGTATGTATGTATGTATGTATGTATGTATGTATGTATGTATGTATGTATGTATGTATGTATGATGTATGTATGTATGTATGTATGTATGTATGTAGGTATGTATGTATGTATGTAGTATGTATGTATGTATGTATGTATGTATGTATGTATGTATGTATGTATGTATGTATGTATGTATGTATGTATGTATGTATGTATGTATGATGTATGTATGATGTATGTATGTATGTATGTATGTATGTATGTATGTATGTATGTATGTATGTATGTATTATGTATGTATGTATGTATGTATGTATGTATGTATGTATGTATGTATGTATGTATGTATGTATGTATGTATGTATGTATGTATGTATGTATGTATGTATGTATGTATGTATGTATGTATGTATGTATGTATATGTATGTATGTATGTTGAAATAAAGTCTCTGAAGACCCCAGATTTCTACAGGTTCATTCTATTGGATACGTTTTCGAGAATTTTACTATTTTAATTTAATTTTTATAATTTTTATAGCGAATATAAGATTCAACATAGCCGAATATACCAATATTACTTGTTTTTTTTTTTTTTTTCTCATTCTTAGTAAAACATTTTAATGTTATTTATTTAGTTTTATGTACATATTTACCTTTGTGTTATGCGCAGAGTCATCTTTGTGCAAATAATGTACATAGTAAATGCATAAAAGAATTGAAAATATTCTAAAGGTGTGGTACTCATGCGCACATTACTTTGAACCGTATTGTGTACAGAGTATTTTCTAGATAAACAATCAAAGTTATTTACTACATTCTGTCCATAATGTATAAATGTTAAATTCTACAAGAGGTCATCGAAATAAGACATATTTGTTTATATTTTCCTCTTTTTTTATTTTATTTGTCTATATGTAAATAAATACATACATATATAGTGTTCGTTTGAAATGTAAGTGGCAAAAAATTGTCTTAATTTGTTTAAATATAAAAATTTATGAGGTTTTAGAAGCTTTTTTATAATCTTATGGTTGCAACTGAAGGTAAAATATGTTTTGTAAATGAATAATAAAATAAATCAAATGATTTGATTTCGAAGATGTTAATTTTTAGAATTTCCAATTTAGTTGCTACGAAGTTGTAATCCAGCACGTAAAATATTGTTTGGGAAATGTTGGAATTATTTCTTCGACCATTATTTATTCTCGCGATTTATGATTTTTTCAGTAAAACCGGACAATGACGGGGAAAACTGCGAAATTGGTAACAAATTTTTGCACAAAACTCAGGGAACGATTTTTTCCCAGATTTTGGAATTTTCTCAAAATTTTTTAACATTTATAAATATTAATTTTAAGAGTATTTGAACAAGTTTTAACTTTGAAATCGAAAAATATAACATGTTGGACTATATGAAAAGTTATGGGCAGATCTGGAAAAAACTTCGCAGAATGCTTAGTATATCTGTACTACACAAAATATATTTGTTGAAATTAAGTTAAACTTCTGAAACTTTTCGAACATAACTTCAAATTTGAAAACGAATGGAGCATAATATTGGATTTTCATCAGGTGTCCATATTTTTGCCTATTGTATTAGGGAAAATGACGCAAAAAACTAAAAATACGTTCACAATTGTTTATATATTTTACTGAAAAGATGTAATCACTATTTTGACTAAATGTTTATTGTTTAAATAAATGCTTTTATAATTGTTTTCTTCTATAAACTTTAGAATGTAAAATATCAATTAAACATAACTATAAGTAATTATCAAGGTTTATTTTATAATATTAAAACATACTTACAGATTGCAATTTACTAATTTCCTTTAATTATACAACAGCCATTATTGTTAGTAAGTTGTGTCCATCATAAGTTTTTTATAAGATAATAAAATTCATGTAAACAACGTTAAAAGTGTTTATCAAGCAAAAAGTATTGTTGTAATTTACTATAAAACCATTAAACAACTAATATATTTTTATGATTATGTTTTGAATTTAAATTCAAATCATTTAAAATGTAACGAGAAATTTATTATTATTTTGTAGAACATCACTGTCTTTGTGCTGAAGACATCTCTGCATTTTGGAGACATTTTTATTTTGTTTTGTACTTCTCTGTTAGTTTACATATGAACACACACACACACACAAACATTCGTATATGCAATTTTTCCTTGTACATGTATCTCACTTCATAAAAAATATTTTACACTTAATAAAAATTGCATTTAAATTAATTTCAAGCCGATTTCATTTTAATTTAATTATAAAACTGTAAAGCAATCAACATAAAGCTTTACTTTTAGCGTAAACAAAATACACACATACTTTGCAAAACATTGCCAAATGCCAGCATACAGCTGCAGAATTTTTACAAACACTTTAATTTTATTAATAAACCATATAGTTTTTTACAAAACCTTCATTTTCTTTATATAACAAGACGTTTCCACTAACACTTTAAGCTATTTTCACAATTATTATTTACTTTTTAACACTATTTTAAGGAAAAAACTCCGGACGCGAAAAGATTTTGTAAGGTTTTTATAAAAACTAACGGTAAACTGCCATCTTAATATTAAATTTCCTTTTTTTTGCGAGCATTTACATGTTTTGTAGAGTTTTTTCCCACCAAACAGCTGTTTTTTGTTTACATTTTTTGCAATTTGTTTTGCTACAAGTATTCTTATTCATTTACATATAACAAATTATATCGACAAAATGAACAAAAACGATATAAAACCATTAAATTTTAGAGAAATTATTTTAAATACCAGACTGCCGGTTGTCTTTAAACAATTTCCTCTTAATTGGGCTTGTTTCCAAGATGGCCTAGAGGAATGGTGTAAAACATTTGATGCGCTAAAATCTTGTGCAGCAAATTTTGAGCGAATAACAAAAAATGTTGCTGATGAACCGCAATGGGAACGTAAACGACAAACAATACAAATGACTGCCGGACAGTTTTTAAAGGAACATAGCAAAGATTGTGATTATTGGTCCGGTTTGAATTATAAACGTCGACATGAACTACCAGCTAAATGTACGAGTGGTATAGATTTTTCCGCCTTTGGATTTCCACAGGCGGCTGATGACAGCACTTTGTGGTTAAGTTCAAAAGGTGCCAATACTCCTTGTCATTATGATAGTTATGGCTGTAATATAGTGGTGCAAATTTTCGGAAGGTAACATGTTTTGCAATTAACTTTTAAGATATAGTCAGCAGCATGTTCTGCATCAAATCGAAATAGAAGAGACCAAGCATGAAGTAGTATTAACTTTTAGCAATATTTTTGAAGTAAAGAGTACTAAATAACTGAATTTTTTATCTATTGATTGGGTGTGAACTAGTATTGATTAGTCTATTGACTGGACTAAGTACTAGTCACCTAAAACGCAAACGGCCCTATCTAACATTTGTTGGACATTTGTTTTGATGCAATACATTAGAATCAACAATAAAATCGATTTTATATTTTTGTTTAGTTAAGGCCGTTTGCGTTTCAGGTATTATGAAATAGTCCATTGACTAGATGACTAACTGTACTATTGGCTGGTTTATTTACTAGTCTGGTTTGTTTACTAGTCGTGTTAGAGATTATACTTTCTAACTTGTTTTCCTTTTTTTAGAAAATCCTGGTTATTATTCCCACCCAATACAAAGCTTACCACTACTCGCATACCTTATGAAGAGTCCAGCATTTATTGTAAAGAAAATTTCTATTGTCCTCCGTTGCTAAATGTGAAGGAGTACGTGGAAAAATATAAAAATCTAGCACACCATATTATACTAGAACCAAATGATGTCTTAATTGTACCCAAACATTGGTGGCATTATGTAGAAGCTTTAGATATATCGCTAAGCGTTAATGCATGGATTCCCTTGGAATGTGATTTGGAACAACAAATTGAGGAATGTATTGTAAAATATTTAATTGAAAACTTTATAAAAGATTATGCAGACGAAACCAAGAAATATATTATGAATCCAAATCAGGTAAGTTTTATTATTACATATTTCCATTTACGTACTAATATTTTTTAAAATTTATTTTTCAGCTTTTAAACTTTAACACAAAAGAAGAATTATTTGAAATTTTAAAATATCTCTTAGAGAAATCTTTGGAAAATTATCCAGCTAAGAAAAACGGTGAAACTGTTTATGATTATTATTATTTAAAAGAAGATAATGTGGAAAAATTATTACAAAACTTTAAAAATATTAAAAAAGTTACACCTATGTCAGCAACAGAATTTGAAAATTTATTAAAAACAAATACATTACGTTATACGGCTAATGCTGAAAGTAATAGTAAAGAAAATAGTTTAGATTTTGTAGAAGAAATTTTAATTGATAGTATTTGTGCTCCGCAAATAGTAGAAGCAATTAAGAAAGAATTTTTCAAACGCTATAAGCAATAAAAATAAATTGTTACCATTTTTTTTTCTAAATGTTTATTGGTATATTTATGTTTTAACTCTATAAAATTCACAATACATACTTGCAGCAAATTTCTAAAATATGTTAGAAATGTGTTTTTTACTTGTTTTAAAAACAATTACATAATTTTAAGCCAATAATAAAACAAAATAATTATAATAATAAATAAAAACACCAAAAATAATGATTATATTAATAATTACTAAAACAATAAGGGTGTATAATTTTAAATTTCATTTTGTTCTAAAGGTTGTAATAATCTAAAAATTCATTAATTGAATTAAAGCAAAAGAAAATGTGATAATACATAAACTTAAATGAAATAATAAAATAATAAAGTTTCATAAAAATGCTTTTATTCATTTGTCTACCAGCCTGGTGGTTTTTGATTGGGATAACCTCCTTGCTGATTAGCAAAGCTGCCAGGGTAAGTGCCATAATGTCCAGGTGGTGGTCCTTGTGGAAAACCAGCATATTGATAGGCATCTAAAAAATAATGTTAAACATTTAATAAAGTTCAATTAAAGTTTAGGTGATAACCACTTACTTCCTGGATATGGTAATGTAGCATAAGGATTGAAACTTTGTGGCATTGGTGGTGGTACATATGATGGATATGGAACATTGGGTCCAGCACCATATGGCATAGGCATACCTTGAACAGCTTGTGGATAGGGTATGTTACCAGCGGCGGCAGCAGTTGGTGCAGCTGGTGCTGATGTTGCTGCCGAAGGGGTATCTAAATTAAAAATGTAAAATAGAATATTAATAAAAATCTCTTTTTTAATTTATAGAAAACGTATGCTGAACTTTTCATTTATAAATAAATTTCGCAAAGTAATATAAGGACCATCTTTATATTATTTAGCCATCTTTTTAGTGACCTCAGTTTCTCCGAGTCATTTGGCGACATCAGAAGACTTTACATTCAAATCAGTCAGACGTAAGTGTAAAATCTCTGTTCTATGTACTGTCCTAAAAACCCATGTTCCCATAACGTCCGAATTGTGCCTTCCTAAATTCTGGACCCTTTTCATCCTTCGACCTTTTTTGTTTAACATTTTTGTTCTCAATTTTGGTTCCACGGGAATACACAATCAGCCTATCCACGCAAAGATGGGCAAATAACATACAACAATGTTAATGACTAGTTCTGAGGTCATAATCATACTTAACATTAGGATGTCATAATAACGATGGTATATAGGCCCTCGCATCGCGGTTACCATTGGCGAATAAAATTTTACATTTTCACAAAAACTTCAGCAAATAGCGTTTTCCAAATAATAAACAATGTTACTTACCACTTCCACTGCCCGAAGTTGAGGAATAATGTGATGGCAACGATGGTGTAGGTCCTGGTGCCTGGCGACTTGATTCGGTTGTCAAATCTTTGAGTAATTCCTCTTTCTCGGTTTTGCGTGCAAAACAGAAATCAGATATTTTATTTTGGAACACAACCAGTAATTCGGTCAAATCATTATAGAATTTAGTACCCT
Organism: Lucilia sericata; assembly: GCF_015586225.1. Lineage (NCBI taxonomy): Eukaryota > Metazoa > Arthropoda > Insecta > Diptera > Calliphoridae > Lucilia > Lucilia sericata. The sequence continues at coordinate 1,421,264 of NW_023994054.1, read as the reverse complement.
CCTTAAGATTTCCCAATAACTCAATGAAACTATCGTAAGCAGTGGCCAATTCTTGACACAAAGTATCGCGTGAATTGCCACTTGAGCCAGTTTCCGCTACAAATTCACTATGAGCTACCTGTATATCAGTAACCAAAGATTGTTGACGCTCAACACTTTCTTTAACTTGTCCCTGCAAGGGATTTAGGGTTTCACCGATACGCTTAAGCGATAAAGCTGGCTCATCAATAGCACCATCTTTACGTAAAGCTTCCAAGAATTCATCTTTCATATTGAAAGTAGCAGATTTCAATTCAGATTCTATGGCATCACGTTCGGCCTTAATGGTTTCAACAGCTTCCATTAGTTGTTTTAATTTTTGCACACTGGCACAGTTAGGGTCTACACTGCCACCGGCAGCTGGCATGGATTGTTGTAATTGTTCGATAGGCATAGACAAAAGTTCAATGCCTTTTTGATTCTTCTCAAATTTCTCACGTACAATCTTATCAGCCGCTACAGCATTATTAATAACTTCGCGATATTTCTTGGCATTGGTACGAAACATTTCGGTTAGTTTATCGGATGAGATACGAGTCCATTTCTCTTTGAATTGTGAACGCAATTGATTGTCGGAATCACGTTCTTCATCTAACAATCTTTCGGTTTCATCCAAAATTTCACGATTGCGATTCAACAACTCGGGCAATTCTTTTAAATGAGTTTGAATGCTTTCAATACCACCTTTCTGGCGAACTTCATTGGCTTTTTCGATTAATGAAGGTGGCAAGCCAGAACCGCCATCGGTAGTTTCAACAGCAGCTGGCAAATTAAGGCTAGCCAATACACCATTCAAAGTTTGTGTAGCTTCGCGTAATTTCATTATTTCCGTATTGATGATTTCATTCTTGCGCATATCGGAAGCCTGCAAGGCACGATGTAATTCAACTGGTACCAATTCCTTGAATATATCATCGAAATCTTTAGCCATTGGTGTGGCTATAGGTAATGGCTTTGCCAGCTGCGCCTTGCCCGGTGAAGCTACAGCATTTATATCTGGTATCATTTCATTATATATTAAATCATTGTCCTTTGTTGATTCGGCCAAATTACGTTTAGCCTTATTAAAGTATTCCTCCAAATACGTGGGATTGCCGGATCTAGTTTGAGCTGCTTTAAACAGATCTACAGCATTTCGTAGGCGAGCAATTTCCTCACCAATCTTCTTAGCCGCACGACAAGCTAAACTCTGATAGAGTTGTGTCAAGGCATGGAAACCAGCTTGTTTGCCTGCTATGGTGGGAATCCATTCTTTTTCCCACAACGAACGTACAGACTCCTTTTGCATGGCTCTCAAAACATCAGCATAGAATTCTTCACATTGACAGCAAAGTTTTGCAATGATATTTTCTTTCATGTTGTCTAAAATTAATAGAAAAGTTTATAAAAGTGAAATGTAGTGTCGGACCTACCGACAGTGAAATATATCATTTTTTAATCAACACAGAGTGTTTGGACTTACCCTTAATTGCCTTCATTATGAACACTTCCTGGGCCTGAGAAATCATTAAAGCCTGCAAACATGTTAATGTATCCTGATTTAGATCTGGAGTCGGCTCTGATGGTACAGCTGCTGGCACTGCACCCTTTAAATACTGGAATATGCCAGCACTTTGTTGCAAAAGCTTTAGAGCCAATTTAAGACCCTCATCGCTATCCATAGATTGGGTAGCAGCGACATGGCTTTGCAAAGCAGCTATATTGAAAAGTACACATACTTTTTCATACAACAACGAAGTATGGGCTATTTAAAAAAAAATCAATAGAATTACATATGTATGTACTTTATCTGAAGCAGCCGGTAATTAAAACTTACTTAAACTTATTCTTCCACCAAATATTGTACCCTTATCGAAAGCATCCTTCCATTTGAAGGGTATTTGTAGTTCGTTGACTGGTATTTTCGTTTCCAGCATACAAATCTGATCATAGTAGCTAAAGTAAATAAAATATTTTAAGAGATAAGACCTTAGATAGTAAATAATGTAAACAAATCGAAAATTAAAGTAGTGCTGATATTTTTTTATTTTACTTTTATAGTACCATGATTAATAACATAACAATTGTTTTTGTTTGGCAGTCAATTTATTATAACGACGTCATGCCTATGGCTTATTAAATATATGACTCATTTAATGTTATGGGCACAATTTTCCTTTTATTTCTACATAACCCTGGTCAGAAAAATTCCAATTGGAAGAAATTATTTACTTACGCATATACTATTTCCAAGGAAGATTCGTATTTTTCGAAAAATTTCCATATCGATGAATTGCGTTGACGGGCAAATTGTTGCACAGCCGTCTTATAGGTTTCTTTTGCCTCAGCAGTAGCTCCACTATATGTACTTTGTATAAGATTGTTTAGGGGCTTCTCCACATCAACTTCGGAGGGCTTTTTCAGTGGCACACCCAATAATTTAGACATGATTTCTTAGGAATTTCTTGTTTTTACGCAATATATCGGTTTTTTGCTGAGCCGTCTATTAATTTTAAACTTTACTTATTATTTTTGTTTGTATGTGGAGGAAAATCCAGTTCTTTTTTTAATTTATCTACAATGATGACGACTTTTTCGGCAAATGTTTACGACAGAGCCCTGCGCCGACAAATATTAACGGCGGCGGCGTTTGACACTAAATATGTCGGCGGCGGATTAAAATCGACTGTAAGCCGGCTAAGTTTTCAACTACGTTTAGTTTTTAATTTTTCTACGATTTTAAATAAAAACGGAATCCGAGAGATCAGAAAGTGGGATTTTGGAAGCAAATATATTGTTTATAACACCAAAACAGAGCAAGCTCAAAAGTTGTGTGAGAAATTATGCAGGGATGAATAAAAAATTCTTAAAAATTAAAAACAAATCCTTTATCCAAGTTTTAATAGGATCTACCGATATTTAACCCTATCCTCCATATAAAACATAATGCAGAAAATCAGTTTCTAAAAAAATTTGCATTAAGAAAATGATCAATAACGTAAAAACAAAGATTTTTTATTTGTTTATTTAATAGCTATACCCAGTGTGCTGTGCTACCCTAAAAGCAATATAAATAAGAAACCCACTTAACGATTTTGATGATTCTAATGGATACAATGGTTTTCCAGATATACAATTTGTTACATATGGGAGACTCCACGCAAATTATTGCAATTTCGCCAATTATTCCGAACGTTAATTAAGATTTTAATTTAATCTATGAAAAATTTGAATAATGTAATAGCTTCCCAGATATACAAAATTTTGTATTAAATTCATATGGGAAGTGCCAAGCCCCCCATTGAAAGTCCGCCCGTTATTCTCTAAATGTTCTTCAGTAAAATTTGAAGATTCTAGCTCTAATAGTTTTTCAGATATACGAATTTTTCTATTTAATTCAAGCCCCCCAGATGAAAGTCCGCCCTTTTTTCTCCAAAATGTTCAGATGAATATTAAAGTTTTTCGTGCAAAATTTTAAAAATTTAGTTCTATTAGTTTCCCAGATAAACGAATTTTTGTATTTAATTCATATGGGAGGTTCCGCTCCCCTCATTGGTAGTCCCCCAATTGATTACCCAAAATGTTTACATGGATGTTAAAGTTCTTCCAGAACAACATCATTTAAAAGGATCACAAAGAGATTGAAAAATATTCCAAAAGTTTCACTTTGAAAACATTATTAGAGTGTATGAAAACTCGCAACTCTAAAGGCAGACTATTCCTATTTTAGCGGTAATTTATGATTAAAATAAGTAAGAAGTAAGAGTTATATTCGGTAAATCATATGTCGTAAAAAAGCAAATTTTAATTGTATGTCTATAGGTTCAACATTATATAAAAATTCAAAAAATACCTTTTGAAGAACGAAAAAGTACCAAAAAGTCCCGTTTTATATGTTATCACTTAATCCGGGCTGTATATTCTCAATTTCATGTTTCTAGGTTCAATATTATAAAAAATTCAAAAAGTACCAGTCGAAGAACGAAAAAGTACTAAAAAGTCCCTTTTTATAGATTATAATTTACTCCGGGCTCTACATATTTATTTTTATGTTTCTAGGTTTAATTTTATGGAAAACTCAAAAAGTACCAGTCGAAGTACGATAAAGTTCCCATTTTATAGATTCTCATTTATTCCAGGCTCTAAGTGCTTAATTTCATGTTTCGAGGTTCAAATTTTGTAGCAAGCTCAAAAAGTACCAGTACCAGCAACGAAAAAGTACCAAAAAGTGCCATTTTATAGATTCACATTTACTCCAGGCTCTACGTACATAATATCATGTTTCTATGTTCAATTTAATAGAAAACTCAAAAAGTACCTTTTGAAGAACGAAAAAGTACCAAAAATTCCACTTTTATAGATTCTCAAGTGCTTAATTACATGTTTCTGAGTTCTAAGTCAAAAAAGTACCAGTACCAGCAACATCGTATTGGGAGCCCGTTATTATTTATTCATATGTATAAGTTAATAAACCAAAAACAATTTTTTATAAAAAAGTACCAAAAATAGGTACAATTTTCACCTATTAAACGTCCGAATATCCAAAAAGTACTAAATTCATATTTTTATTTGTTCGTCAAGTTATGAAGGATTCAAAAATATTTTTTGAATGTTCTCTGGTTTAAAAGATACATGGGGTGCAAAAGAAGTACCAAATTACAGTTTCTACCCGTTTATTCCCCAAAGGGGCCGAATTTGAAAAAATTACCGGATACCTGTCCGCTTTTTTTTTAATGAACGACGATAAGCTTCAACTGTTTTTGTAACTTTTCTAGTTTAGGATATTTGAGGTTACCGAATTTACGTTTTTACCCTTTTTAACCCCCAAAAAATTCGAATTTCCAAAAATCCCGTCTTATTGGATACATTTGGTGGGAGACCAACCTCCTGCCCAAATTTCAGCTCTTTAGCTTCAAGGCTCTAGGCTCTACGTTGATGAATCAGTCAGTAAGTCAGTAACGTTAGAATTTTATATACGTATGTATGTATATATATAGATTTCGTGCATTGATTTATACTGTAAAAACATTGTAATGTTCGACTTGAATTCAAGTTTCGTTTTCACTGGAGAATGCTATTGAATTAAAGTGTAATGAAAGTGTATTTCAACACTTGAAATTTGAATGTTTGACTGGAATTAAACTTGTTTTAAACTTTAATTCCAGCAAGAATGCTTATTTGGTATAGTGTGACAACTATAAGGGATCTAAAGTCGACATAAAGCCCACAATGGTTAGTACCAATATTTTGCCCAAACAACATCTACATACCTAGCCAAGTTATATCCTCTAGGTCCTTGAAGACATTCTCTACAAAGCAATAAATTTGTATAAAAGGCGGCTTAACAATTGTTTCTTGTAAATATTCGGCCACCATAGTGTTTGGAGACAACAAGAGCTTCACTGAAAGGCACACCTGACAGACATCGCGCTCTATTATGGGTGTATGGTAGTGATTCTGCTGAGATCAATGGTGAACTTACCCTTATCACTATGGTGAAGTTATACAAAAAGCAACAAACACACTGTATATATTTTATTAGTAATTTAACATTTTTATTATTGCATTATCGTCAAATATTTAAGTATTTATAGTAAATGTTGCATTTTTTTTAATTATGTATATAAATTTTTAAAAATTATTAAATAAATTTAAGCTTACACAAAATCTTTTACATTTAAAAAATAAAAGAAATAAAGTAAACACAATAGCGTCCAGTTTAAAAAAAATTAAAGATAATAAAAAATAAACGGATAATATAAATTGAACTTGCAATGGAGGACAATAAAACAAAAAGAAATAAAGGGGAAGGATTAAGGGATGAGGGATATAATAAATGTTTAAACTAAGTAGATAAGTGCTAATGTACATTAATAATAGATTCACGACCTTTGCCAACGCCAACCCATCTAATGGGTACACTGAGTTCTTTTTCTAGGAAGCGTACATAGTTTTGTGCATTTACAGGTAAATCCTTAAAGTCACGAATATTTTCTGTGCATGTTTTCCAGCCGGGTAAAACGGCATATTCAACTTCAATGTTAGCCAATTCAGCAATGGTGCCAGGGAAATGATCTAATTTGTCGCCGTTGGCACGTTTGTAACTAAAAACAAAAAACAAACAATTGTTAAAAACTATTTTGATTTCTATAATTATAGTAAAACTTACGCAACAGCAACTTTGATTTCTTCTAAAGTATCTAAAATATCAAGTTTTGTAAGGCAGATGCAGGTATAGCCATTAACTAGTGAGGTATATTTTAATAGAGGAATATCCAACCAACCGCAACGACGTTTTCGTTTGGTGGTAACACCAACCTCAAATCCACGAGTTTGCAACAATTCACCAAATTCCTAATGAATATACAAATGTGAGCAAAAAATACTATATTTCTTTTATATGCAATAAATACATACGTTCAATTGTTCGGTGGGGAAAGGACCATCGCCCACACGGGTTGTATAAGCTTTAACAACACCAATAACTTCACCAATGGTTTGTGGCGGCAAACCAAGACCGGTTAAGACGCCACCTATACTGCAGTTACTGCTAGTAACATAAGGATACGTGCCAAAATCAATATCCAACATTGCAGCATTAGCACCTTCAACCAATATAGTTTTGCCCTGACGTAATGCTGTGTGTAAGAAGCAAATTGTGTCCTTGACATAAGGACGTAACTTTTCAGCGTAGTCTTTGTAGCGTAAAAGCTCAGCATCAACATCAACGGCAATGGAGGGGAACAAACGCAAGTGGGTTGCAACAATAGATTTGAATCTATAAGCAAAAAAAAAATTAAAGGCAAAAATTTAAAGATCAATATAACACAATTGTATATTGTTTAAACTTACTTTTCACTGAATAGATTGAAATCACCCAACAGCTCACCTACACGTATACCATTACGGGTGGCCTTGCTAGAGTAAGCTGGACCAATACCCTTCTTGGTGGTACCCAACGATTTGCCACCCTTTTCAGCTTCTTGCATACCATCGACAGCCTGATGGAAATCGAATACCAAATGAGCACGATCTGAGATAATTAAACGATGTTCCAATTTTTGTAAACCTTTAGCTTCATTCTTGGACAATTCATCGAATAATGAGGGTATATGGATAACAACACCATTGCCTAAAGTCGATAGAAGAATGGACGAAACAATTTAGATAAAAATGAAGCAAATAAGTATATAAAGAATTATTTTCAAGGAAAGTATCCCTCTATGAAATCTCATAATCTAGATATTAATTTAAAACCTTCCCTGAAATGCTGATAAAGGTCCCTAGAGGATCGCGCAACACCATTAGAGAAGTGTTTAACTAAATGATATAAGTAGCATGCTATGATTGATCTTTCTGAGAAGAGAACACTTAACTTTCGATATCTGTATTGGTCAAATAAAATTCACAAATGTGTTTTGCGACTGCACCCTAATATATTATGCATATTAAAAATTTATTGTCACAATGATGAATAATTAGCTAGGAAAACTATTTTGACGTCATTTATTAAGTTAGATATGTGTATATTAATAATTAACATTATAAATTATTTATTATCATTTTGTATAAAAGAAAAAAAAAATAATAAAATAATAAGTCTTAAGTAGATAAAACTAACAATGATACAATAAATTTTTAGCACATTCAATGATATATAGATATCTGTGAAAATTCAAAATATTTGTTTCTGTTATTGTTTTTTATTTTTTTGCATTTGTTATAATCATTTAGTCATGTGATTTACAAAATGTTTTTGTTATGCATAGAACAAAAATAAATAAATAAAAAACAAGCTAAGATAATTTTCGTTAAAAGTGAAAAGAAAATAAAAAATGGCACATAGGTACATGTTTATAGATATATTCAAGGGAAATAAGTGCTACATAGTCCGGTTTCATGATTTTTGTTTTTCTTTTTTTTTTTTTTTTTTGTATATAGAAAATGAAATTTATTTATATTTTTGTTCATTTAATTTGTTGTTGAATGTCAAGGGGAGTACAGCGAAAGTCTTTCGTCAAGTGGGCATTTTTTTGGCAACAAAATATAAAAGTTCTTATGTAGATATATAGATAGATATATGATTGTTATTATCAAGTAACTATAATTTCATGGTTTATTGAAAGAATTTTAAAATGCCAAGAAATTTTGTATGTAGAAAAGAAATTACAATTAAAGTGAAATGAAAATCTAATTAAATAAAATGTTAAACAAAAAGTTTAAAAACTATATTTTCAAGTAAAATATTGTTTTTAAATTTCAAAATTTTCGCACAAATTTTAAAATTTGTTCTAAATAACTACTGCTAATACAAGTGCAGATTCAACATTACTTTTAAAATTTTCTTAGATAACATTAGTATTAAAACGCTGAATCCAAATCAGTCCAAAATTTCGCCATTACACCAAGTTTTCGTTCAATCTTAGCTAAAGGTTGAAAAAAAAACTAATTCCTCCATAATCCAGACGTTATAACAGGGCGAATTTACCTTTATTTTTAAAATTTGTTATGTCTTAAGATGGTCCTATCCATTGGCTTCAATATAAAGGTGAAACCTCCTTTATATCTAGTTCAGTGTTTGAGATTTCTTCTAAAGTTTGTCTCAACTATATGTTTCAAAAAAGTCCAAAAAATAAACTGCAACGAACGCTATCAGCAAATAGAAGAGATATCTAAACAATTCAGTAAACTATAATAAGTTGTGACTTTGTCATAAAATGTATGTTCCCGTACTCGTCTGGGTTGCAAGTTTTGTTCTTTTTCTGATTACTTCTAACTATTTCTGACTAAAACTTGCAACTGACAAGTACAGGAATTGGCATAAAGTAAATTTCAATTATTTTGATAACAGAGGATATAACAGAGGTTAATCCTTTATTTTCAAGACAATGCATACATATGTTGGACCTTTACAACTCATAACAAATTTTATTAACAAAGGTCCTGTTATAGCGAAAAATTTTTTAACTTTAGACTGAGGTCTGATTCGGATCTTAGAAGGTGTATTTGTTCTTTAAGGCTTCTCTATAACTTGGTTGCAAATTTCTAACAAAAATGACTGATTAATGAACTGTTTTCATAGCTGTCCCATATAACGAATACTACTTCTTCAACGCTTTTACAGAATCATTTCATAACCTGATAATTTCGATAAAATAGAACAATATCCATATTATTTTTGGAAGACAAAATTTTTATATTTTTTATCTTTAAAATAGTTTATCATTAATATTTACTTTTTAATCAGACAATTTAAACAAATTTTGTATTTTTTATAACATAACAGTAGAACAGGTTCATTTTCTAATTTACATCTTAATCTGAAACTATTCTAGAGAGTATGTAGATACTTTTAACTTTTCTGTTAAAGAGTTGTTAATCCCATATAAAAACTACAAGTAGTCGGGAAAGCAATTTTGCTTTAAATATCTAAAAAAATAAAGATTTGCACCAACAAAACCATTGTGTATAAAACTTTGATAAAGGTACATACACATATACATATGAATAATTATGATTTCTGAAGATTGAAAAACGGTTTTTTACATTTCTTGATATTTTAATTGATAAGAAAACTATTACTCATTGAAAAAAATGCTGCAACTATACAATATTTGTTGATTTTTATTGTTATTACTATTATTTGTATACACAATCGAAGCGGAAGTGTAAGCGTAGTTTAATTTGATGTCGAACAACTGTACAAAAGTTAATTAATAAAAATTTATAAAAATTGATATACGCTTGATTGATTTTTAGCCTGTAAAATTCATATAAAAATTAATACACTAGCCCACTACTAAGTAATGAGTTGAGAAAGTATGACATGATTGTTATAATAATTATTTTTTATTACCTGCTACGCTCTAAATTACTACAGTTTGAACAATAATAATCATAATCATAATAATAAAACAAAGTTTGTATACATGCACGTAACACTTGTACATTCTTATATAGAATACTCCTCTCGGTTTTATACCTACTATATCGCTGTCTGATTATCTAATAAAAAATTAGTCTTGTGACATTTGTGCTGACAAAGTGGCGATAGCAGTACAACCCGCAAAAATTATTATAATAATATGAATATGCATGAATAAACAAAAAAAGAAGGAAAAAAAACTACAGTTAAATCGATTTAATAAAACTTTTTTTTATATTTAATTAAAATTTGTTTTGTTTGTTTAATGTTAATAATAACAAAGTGAACGAGGAGGAAGGAGTACGAGAACAATTCACAAGTTATCGTAATGATTGAATATATTATACTGATATTGTAATATTACAGAGACATAAACAAGTGTACGTACATATGTATACAATATACATTTATTTTTTTGTTTATATTTTTAACTATAAATTATTTGGAAAAGTTTTTATTTACACAAAAAATTGCATTGGTGTTGTTTTGCTATAAGCACAGTATATTTTAAAAGTAAACAAAAAACAAAATAAAATATAGCGGAATGATTTTCAGGAACAATTTTGGAATTTGTTCCAAACTAACTAGTTCTAGAACAAGTACAAAGTTATTCAATTTCGATATACATGATATATGTATGTATATGCAAATACAAAGCCTTTTACAACTATCACTTGAAAATTCTCTTAATATCGACAATATTAAACAAAAGTAAATTGAAAAATACCTAATAACAGTTCTTAAGCATACATATTTTTTAAAAAGCTTCCCTAGAACTATTATGAATTTTCCTGAAGTCAGAAATTTATAAAATATATAATAAATATTTTTTTTTTCAATTTCAATCAAGTAACCTCAATTATATTATATTATAAACAAATTTAAATAGTTGCTAATTAATGCAAATATATTATATATAGCATTTATTGTTGAACCCTCATCTGCATACTGGATTCACAACCAGAAATCTAATATAAATCATTATTAAAATTATTATTATTTTAATATTTCTATTATTCTTTACATACACTATGATCACTATATTCTTAATTATTTACATATTAATTGAGTTGTATTCAAACATTTTGTCAGACGATTTATATGTTTCCATATGACCTTCATGGTTAGTTCTTTTAAAAAATGTATGATGGAACTATGCCAAAGTTTTAGACCAAACACACAAATAAAATTGTCTGTATTTAATTCATATTTATGTATACATACGTAAATGTATCTATACATAAAAATTTGTGTGTATATATTTGCACGTACTGTAAATAAAAGGCGTAAAACAAAAGTTTGTTGTGTTTTGCAAAATTTAAAATATGAATGTATTATTTTCATACGCATAAAAATATGTTGACGTAAAGTTAAAGAATGATTTACTTTGCTTGTGAATAAAAAAAAAACACAAAAAGAAATCTTATCAAAATAGCATTTTAGTTTAATTGTTAAAATACGTAAAGAATGGTGAAATATATTATATTTCTCGTTTATGCAATATTAAGCCGGCAAAAGATAATTTGCTTAGTATGTGTGAGAGTTTCTTTCTTACTTTTGAAAAAAAATCTTTCATATCTCAATTCAGATCGGTTCTAAAAAAGCCACAACTTTTGATTTAGTTTGTTTACAAAAAATGAAATGAAATCTTATTTAAATAGCTAAATTGTTAAAATAGGTAAAAAAAATGGTGAAATACATTGAAGTTATTGTTTATGCAATATTAGACCGGGAAATGATTTTTTTTTTTACTTCGGAAAAAAATCTCGTTTCGTATCAGGCGTACAAAAATCTCGCAATTTTTAACTTTAAATTATTTCCTGGTTAATAAATTATGTTTCTTTAGAGTATTACAACTATTTCTAAAAGTCCCGATCATTACGAAAGTCGGCAGTATCATTTAGAGTGGGTTTCTGAGTTGGCAATCAAATGCCAATTAATAATCAGATTAGTTAATCTAATCATAAATAGGGTTCTATAGTTGAAACGAAAACTCGACTTTTCGATTTTTTCATTTAGTTAAAAGTCGACTTTTCGACTTCTCGTCTTTTTGCATTTTATGAAAAGTAGACTTTTTTCATTTAATTAAAAGTCGACTTTTAGACTTTTCGACTATAAGTATTTTATAAATAGTCGACTTTTCGACTTTTTCCGTCTTTTCGAATTTTTTCGACTTTTCGATTTTTTCCGACTTTTCGATTTTTTCGACTTTTTGACTATTTTCGACTTCTTTCGACTATTTTTTGACTTTTTTCGAGTTTTTCCGACTATTTTAGAGTTTTTGACTTTTTTTCCACTTTTTTTAAGATTTTCGACTATTTTTGACTTGTTTCTAAAATTTTCTAGTTTCCGACTTTTCGACTTTTTTCGACCTTTTACGACTTTTCGACTTATCGACTTTTTTCGACTTATCGACTTTTTTCGACTTTCAGTCTTTTCGACTTTTATTAACGAAGTCGACTTTTCGACTTTTTTCACAGACCATAGTCGAGTTATTTTTTGTTCCAAAAAAGTCGACTTCGACTTTTTTCGACAAAAAGTCGATTGTTCGATTATTCGAAAGTCGATTTATAGAACCCTAATCATAAATTTAATCTAATGTTAAATACCCGTTAATAAAACAACCTTTTGATAAAACAGCAAACCCTAACAGCTGTTTTTGATTGTTGTGTGGTGAGTTTCTGTAAAAACGTAAACAAATGAAACAAAAACAAATTACTAGACATATTTATTTTGTGCTAAGAAAAATTGATGTATTTTAATAATGTTTTATAGCCAGTGCAACTGTTCTTGGTGTACACCATCTACCCCAATAATAATCCCGGTTTCATTAGAATCAAGTATTTTTAAAACGGCCATATATAATGTGCAATTCATTCTATATTCCATGAATGGTTGAAAGAGTCACGGAATCCATCGGAGATCAACCTAAAAAATGAAAAAGGGGTGGCTTTAACTTCTTGTTCCGTTCATATGGGACAAGATTCGAGCTTCATCGTATCAGTTCGCCAGATACCTCATTTGTGTATATTGCAGGGTCCTGGTACCCAACACAGCCTTATTGTAAACGGTCTCATAATAATACTTAGATCTTTTCTTCATTCTACGACTATGCAAGAATACAGCTATGACATATTAATGCTTTAATTGCAGCATGACTATCAACCTAAAATCTTACCAGAGACCGGCGAACAATGTGATTCCCTATTAGTTCCGTCACTTTCAAGATCGCTAAATCACCACTTGGAAGACACAACCCATCAGGGAGTCAAGGAACATTTTACACCGTTTGTAACACATTGAAATATTGGTCTAATATCCATAAAAGTATATGCTGGGATCTTTTTACAGTCTAAGATTGAGTTTGTTATTGAAAATGGACAATATCGCTATACGATAAACTCATCAGGGAGCCAAGGAACTTTTACACCGAAATATTGGTCTAAAATCCATAAAAGTATAGACTAGGATCTTAGCCAATATTTGCCAAAATATTTTTAGTTGATGGAGTTTATTATTGAGCTTCAATATTCCAGTATAGCGAAGAAAAACGACAAAAACAAGTTTTATAGGAACTAAAATCTTTTTGACAAATTTTATGAGGATCAGGAAATTATTTTACAAGATTTATGTGATCCAAAACCTTTCTGGGTTGGTTCAAAATTGATCCTACCCCCATATAAGTTCCCCTTCAGAAAAAGATATTAACTCCAATAATAATTGTAATAAAAATACCAATATAGCAAAGAAATTCCACATAAACAAGGAGTCAACATCGTTTTGTCAAATTTAAGGGGATCGGTCCATAATTTAACCTATCCCCGATATAAGGTCCACCTCGGGAAATTACTACCACTCATAACTGGCTTAAAAAAATAGCTATAAAATTCGACAACAACTTTTATATGAAACAAAATTTATCTGTTGAATTTTGTAAGGGTCGGTCCACAGTTGACCCTACCTAAAATCTCAAACAGATTATGCCATCCGATTTCTACACTTCCAACTTAAAGTTCTATATATGTTTTTATCGTGCACAAGATCTTCCGATAGCAGTAATATATAATTTTCTATATACGGATATAGTCAAATTTTTTGTAACAAAAAAAGTTTGTTGCTGTAGTACACACCCTAGAACGATGAAATCCACAAAACAAATTATGTCATCCGATTTGTATATTTCCAACTTAAAGTTCTATATAGGTTTTTATCGTGCACAAGATCGTCCGATAGCAGTTATATATAATTTTCTATATACCTCCATAATAAAATATTTTGTAAAAAAAAAGTTTGTTGTTGTAGTACACACCCTAGCACGATGAAATCCGGAAAAAAATGTATGTCATCCGATTTCTACACTTCCAACTTAAAGTTCTATATAGGTTTTTATCGTGCACAAGATCGTCCGATAGCAGTTATATATCAATTTATATATACTTCCATAATAATATTTTTTGTAAAAAAAAGTTTGTTGTTGTAGTACACACCCTAGAACGATGAAATCCGGAAAAAATGTATGCCATCCGATTTCCACACTTCCAACTTAAAGTTCTATATAGGTTTTTATCGTGCACAAGATCGTCCGATAGCAGTTATATATCATTTTATATATACGGCCATATTAACATTTTTTGTAAAAAAAAGTTTGTTGTTGCAGTACAAACCCTAGAACGATGAAATCTGGAAAAAAATTTTTTTCATCTGATTTCTACACTTCCAACTTAAAGTTCTATGTAGGTTTTTATCGTGCACAAGATCGTCCGATAGCAGATATATATCAATTTATATATACTTCCATAATAACATTTTTTGTAAAAAAAAGTTTGTTGTTGTAGTACACACCCTAGAACAATGAAATCCGGAAAAAAATGTATGCCATCCGATTTCTACACTTCCAACTTAAAGTTCTATATAGGTCTTTATCGTGCACAAGATCGTCCGATAGCAGTTATATATCAATTTATATATACTTCCATAATAACATTTTTTGTAAAAAAAAAGTTTGTTGTTGAAGTACACACCCTAGAACGATGAAATCCGGAAAAAAATGTTTGTCATATGATTTCTACACTTCCAACTTAAAGTTCTATATAGGTTTTTATCGTGCACAAGATCGTCCGATAGCAGATATATATCAATTTATATATACTTCCATAATAACATTTTTTGTAAAAAAAAGTTTGTTGTTGTAGTACACACCCTAGAACAATGAAATCCGGAAAAAAATGTATGCCATCCGATTTCTACACTTCCAACTTAAAGTTCTATATAGGTCTTTATCGTGCACAAGATCGTCCGATAGCAGTTATATATCAATTTATATATACTTCCATAATAACATTTTTTGTAAAAAAAAGTTTGTTGTTGTAGTACACACCCTAGAACGATGAAATCTGGAAAAAAATGTATGTCATCCGATTTCTACACTTCCAACTTAAAGTTCTATATAGGTTTTTATCGTGCACAAGATCGTCCGATAGCAGTTATATATCATTTTATATATACGGCTATAGTAACATTTTTTGTAAAAAAAAGTTTGTTGTTGTAGTACACACCCTAGAACGATGAAATCTGGAAAAAAAATGTATGTCATCCGATTTCTACACTTCCAACTTAAAGTTCTATATAGGTTTTTATCGTGCACAAGATCGTCCGATAGCAGTTATATAGCAATTTATATATACTTCCATAATAACATTTTTTGTAAAAAAAAGTTTGTTGTTGTAGTACACACCCTAGAACGATGAAATCCGGAAAAAAATGTATGCCATCCGATTTATACACTTCCAACTTAAAGTTCTATATAGGTTTTTATCGTGCACAAGATCGTCCGATAGCAGTTATATATCATTTTATATATACGGCTATAGTAAAATTTTTTGTAAAAAAAATGTTTGTTGTTGTAGTACACACCCTAGAACGATGAAATCCGGAAAAAAATGTATGCCATCCGATTTCTACACTTCCAACTTAAAGTTCTATATAGGTTTTTATCGTGCACAAGATCGTCCGATAGCAGTTATATATCATTTTATATATACGGCTATAGTAACATTTTTTGTAAAAAAAAAGTTTGTTGTTGTAGTACACACCCTAGAACGATGAAATCCGGAAAAAAATGTATGCCATCCGATTTCTACACTTCCAACTTAAAGTTCTATATAGGTTTTTATCGTGCACAAGATCGTCCGATAGCAGTTATATATCATTTTATATATACGGCTATAGTAACTTTTTTTGTAAAAAAAAAGTTTGTTGTTGTAGTACACACCCTAGAACGATGAAATCCGGAAAAAAATGTATGCCATCCGGTTTCTACACTTCCAACTTAAAGTTCTATATAGGTTTTTATCGTGCACAAGATCGTCCGATAGCAGTTATATATCATTTTATATATACGGCTATAGTAACATTTTTTGTAAAAAAAAAGTTTGTTGTTGTAGTACACACCCTAGAACGATGAAATCCGGAAAAAAATGTATGCCATCCGGTTTCTACACTTCCAACTTAAAGTTCTATATAGGTTTTTATCGTGCACAAGATCGTCCGATAGCAGTTATATATCATTTTATATATACGGCTATAGTAACATTTTTTGTAAAAAAAAAGTTTGTTGTTGTAGTACACACCCTAGAACGATGAAATCCGGAAAAAAATGTATGCCATCCGATTTCTACACTTCCAACTTAAAGTTCTATATAGGTTTTTATCGTGCACAAGATCGTCCGATAGCAGTTATATATCATTTTATATATACGGCTATAGTAACATTTTTTGTAAAAAAAAAGTTTGTTGTTGTAGTACACACCCTAGAACGATGAAATCCGGAAAAAAATGTATGCCATCCGGTTTCTACACTTCCAACTTAAAGTTCTATATAGGTTTTTATCGTGCACAAGATCGTCCGATAGCAGTTATATATCATTTTATATATACGGCTATAGTAACATTTTTTGTAAAAAAAAAGTTTGTTGTTGTAGTACACACCCTAGAACGATGAAATCCGGAAAAAAATGTATGCCATCCGATTTCTACACTTCCAACTTAAAGTTCTATATAGGTTTTTATCGTGCACAAGATCGTCCGATAGCAGTTATATATCATTTTATATATATGACCATAGTAACATTTTTTGAATGTTTTTTATTAAAAGGCATTCTGTAACGATATAATCCCAATTATATTTATATTTTATCAGATTTGTTCCTTTCCACATTTATACACATATTTTAATTGATCAAAAATATTTTTTTTAATGTAAATCATGAAAATCAATTTTTTTGAATTTTTTCCACGTGCTTAAACACATATTGAAAATGTAAATAATGAAAACGAGTTTTTGCGTCTTTTCCACGTGCAGAAACACATATTTGTAAACAAAAATAACTCACCACACCAAAAAAAATGTTTATTTTGATAAAACAGCTGTTACGGTTTGTTTTATTTTTCGTCGGGTTGTTTTCTTTATGTGCGTTAATGTTAATCCCCTTTGATGTTTTTGAGTACAAGATTAAATTTCGCAGTGTTGCCATACAAAACAACAGAAAATGTCACTGTTTGTTATCAAAACAATGTATGTTTTATAATAAAGAAGAAGATAATTGTAAATTAAATATGAAAATTAATAAAAAACTTTAATTTAAACCCAAAAATAATGTATTTGGGTGTGCATAATTTATACATACTAAACATTTCATGCTTAAGTTTAAACCACCTTCATTGGGCGCTTAAACTTCCAAACAAAATTAACTAATTGAGTACTCAAAGACAACTTTCGAGGATTAATTTTAATTTAATCGCTAATCTTTCACCTAAAGATTGGCCCTTAGACTTTTATAAAACTAAGTTTTTGTTGAGATCATTTAACATAATTATGAGCTCAAATGCCCCATTGGGGGGGGGGGGGTGCATTTGTATGGGCACTAGGCGAAATAACGGATTGATTATAATCATTTTCAATAGGCTTCTTCCTTGGATCAAAATAAAAGTATGTGCAAAAATTTAAAATTTAAAATTGTGACCTCTGGCGTGCACACAAACTTTACATGGACACACAGACAGACAGGCGGACGGACATAGCTAAATCGAATAAACCAAAATGTTTTAACATTATATTCCCAACTGCACTTTAAACAAATTCCAATAATTGTACAAACAAGCAAAAAACATATATATATATAAGATTAGGAAAGCTACTTACCAATAACAGAAATGCATTTTTCATTTACAATGCCACTGGGTAAAAGATGAAAATCAAATTCTGTGCCATTAGCCACAACAGTGTGACCAGCATTATTGCCGCCCTAAAGAAAAAAAGAAAGAAAACAAGAAAAATAATTATTTAATTAGAAGAAAGTACAATAAATTTCAATATATGGATTCTAAAATTAATATTTATATAATACATTTTATTAAATTATTAAGGTATTAACTAATATATATTGCAATTTGGCAAATATTAAATATGTTGCTTAGAATATCTGTTGAATATTGTTTTATACAATGTCTTTTTGTTTATAGCATACATAATATATCTTCTATAGTTGTATTATTCTGGATTGCTTTAACAAAAAAGTACATATTCAATTTCCTGATGTATTAGATTTTTTTATTTGGATAATGAAATCTAAAATTTTTTACGCTTCTTTAAATTCTGAGTGTTATCTGTTATATAAATTATACACATGTTGATATATATTATACAAACGATTTGTTTCAATTTTCTTTGGAATATGCACTTTATAATTTTAAAGATTAGATAAAGAAAATATATTAAGTCTTGATAAATAAAATTTAATAAAAAAATTGCATAATATAAAATGGTAGCCACAAAATGAATTCAAAAATTGGTCATTCATAAACATGTATTTAGAATTTAATCGATAAGATTAATTTTCTAATTTTTGTACAACAAATGTTGTATGAAATATTTAGGCCGATTATCTCAATATCTAGTTATCGTTTAACCGGTAGATAGTACGAGTTGTATGTAACAATAATTGTCGTTAAATTTTTAAATAAACATTTTAATAAATAATTTTGTTTGTATATTAAATATTTGTTCAGGAAACTAACAAAAATCAGCTGAAAGTTGTAAAGTTTCGGTACGAACTTCTTATGACTTAAATAATCTTTGCAACAAAGTTCAAATAATTTAGAATATTTCCCATCCTATCTAATTAATGAATACATTCTGTTTACATAAATACACTGTTTACGTAGTATTTATGTATGTTTATATTTCTAAAACTTGTGTAAACAATTACTTTCCCGCGAAAATATTGTTTGTGTCAATGATTTATAGTTTGTTTATTAAATACAAATTATTAATTTTCAGTCTCTGTAATACAAATACTGTGTGAAATTTTAACAAATATTTTTTCCATAAAAGCTAGTTAGATTAAAGTCCCTAAAGTCGGCATGTGCCAGTTTAAGAATCTAAATTTATTTATTAAAGCTAGATTTATATTTTTTAGGACTAAAGTCGTTTTGTTCCCTAAAAAAGTATATTTATTAAACATTTTCATATATTTTTGTCGTCAAGTTGAGTCCCAAAACAGAACTAACTCATTTTATGGTTCAATACATCAATCCGAAAAATCCTTTAATGGCACCTTAACGTAAATAATAGTATATCCGGCACTAGTGAAAAACATTGATTTCCGCTTTCTATAAAATTAAGTATATAACAATTTGTCTACAGAGAATTAGGGTTCTATAGATGAAACGAAAAGTCGACTTTTCGACTTTTTGCATTTAGTTAAAAGTCGACTTTTCGACCTTTCGACATTTTCCATTTTATGAAAAGTCGATTTTTCGACTTTTCGACCTTTTTCATTTATTTAAAAGTCGACTTTTAGTATTTTATAAATGGTCGACTTTTCGACTTTTTCCGACTTTTTTCGACTTTTTCCGACTTTTTTCGACTTTTCGACTTTTTTCGACTTTTTTCGACTTTTTCCGACTTTTTTCAACTTTTCGACTTTTTCCGACTTTTCGACTTTTCGATTTTTTCCGACTTTTTTCAACTTTTCGACTTTTTCCGACTTTTCGACTTTTCGATTTTTTACGACTTTTTGACTATTTTCGACTTATTTCGACTTTTTTTCGACTTTTTTCGACTATTTTTTACTTTTTTCGAGTTTTTCAGACTATTTTAGAGTTTTTGACCTCTTTTCCACTTTTTTAAAATTTTCGACTATTTTCGACTTTTCGACTTTTTCCGACTTTTCGACTTTTTTCGACTTTCTTCGACTTTTTTCGACTTATCGACTTTTTTCGACTTTTCGACTTTTTTCGACTTTTTTCGACTTTTATTTACAAAGTCGACTTTTCGACTTTTTTCATAGACGATAGTCGAGTTATCGACTTTTTTGGAACAAAATAGTCGACTTCGACTTTTCGAATTTTTTCGACAAAAAGTCGATTGTTCGATTATTCGAAAGTCGATTTATAGAACCCTACAGAGAATTTATTGTATAACACTTTTCTTAAAATTTGTATGGCAGTTTTTTCTGTGTTTGTATTCTATAGAAAATTATGCTTAAAATAACTTTCTGTAGAAAAAATTTATGTGTGTAAGGGCCAATCTTTAGGTGAAAGATTAGCGATTAAATTAAAATTAATCCTTGAAAAATGTTTTTGAGTACGCAATTAGTTAATTTTGTTTGCAAGTTTAAGCGTCCAACGGAGGTTTAAACTTAAGCACAAAATGCAAAAGTGTAAACAACTGATGCAAAAAAAAATTAATACAATTTTTATAAACATTAAAATGTTCTATTTATTGATTAGTATAAATTATGGACACTTCAAAATATGTTTTTTGGTTTTTAATTTAAGTTTTCATTAATTTTCATATTAAATTTACAATTGTCTTCTTCTTTTTATTAAATATGCATTGTTTTGATAACAAACAGTGACATTTTCTGTTGTTTTGTATGGCAACACTGCGAAGTTTAATATTATACTCAAAAACATCAAAGGGGATTAACATAAGATTAAATTTATTTTTAGATTAACTAATCTGATTATAAATTGGCATTTGATTACCATCTCAAAAACCCGCTCTAAGAGTCTGTTTAATAAAAAATTTAAGAGAATATAGTTTTTTCATAGAAAATTGTGTATAACAATTTTTTCTATAGAAAATTATTTGTTTAAAACATTTTATACAGAAAATTTTTGCTATGGAAAATTGTGTAAAATTATTTTATAGAAAATAATGTTATGTTATTTTAATGATGGTTTTTTCATCTTTTTTTCAGAAAAGGTATTTTTATAATTTTATCTATAGAAAATTGTTCAAATAACATTATTTCCACAAAATTATTTTTTTAACACAATTCTTAATGTCGATATAGGTTACTTTTTTTTGCCAAACTTAGGAACCATATTTTAAATCAGTTATATGAATTTAAAACAACAATAATTACAGAACTGTAGTAACTAAAAATGATAAACTGACTAGAAAGAAAGACAATTTCTTAAACTAAATGTATTGTCAATACTTTTTACTTTCAAAAGACTTGAAATAAAATTGATTTATAAATACTACCAATATTAATATCCTATTTTTTAATAAAAAAAATGAGTCACAAATATGTACATTAGAGGGGTTCATAATATATGAATTTTTGTTATGACGGGTCTTATTTGGTTCACAAGTGTCTAAATTTAACAGTTGTCAAATTTTAGCCAAATCGGATAACGGAAACCCGTGCCGGAAATCGATTAAAATCATTAAAATTACATATTTTTAACATTTCCACCAAATCTTATAGGTATTTCAGATAAAATTATCTTTCCAACATGGCATAAAATATTAACATCAACAAACAACAAAGTTAAATGCATTTTCTTTTCACAATTATGTAGCAAAAACGATAAAATAATTCATACCTATTTTACTTATTTTTTATGTACATATTTTTGTTTACATCACTTCTGATGCTAAACAAACACCAAATTTAGAAAATTGTCAATAACTTTGTTGTTTGTCCTTGATATAAATTGTTTATACCACTTTGTATATATAATTTTCTCTAGAAGATAATACCTATGTGGTAAAAAAGTTTAGAAAAGATAATTTTAATGCCATATTTTTTGAATAAATCAAAAGAAAAGTCCTATTATTTACCCAATATTACATTTTTCAATATATTTCCCGTTATCCGATTGGACTAAAATTTAAAATATAAAATTCGCATTATACCTAGTAGATACTACGTACTATATAAAATACATTAGATCAGCAAATAAAATCTTTAAAACAATTGCCAAAAACGTGACAAATACACCATAATAAGAAACAATCAACGACAACAGAATTTATTTTTCGATAAACAACAACGACTAGCAAAACAGAAAATGGCAAACAAAGTACTATTAGCAAAAAAAGTAATAAATTTTAAATGAATTTTTAAAATTTTAAAGTAATAGGAAATCTTTATTGTCCCCTTGACTGACTGACTAACTGATTCTAATAAGTATAGAGTGTATTATGTAAAACAAGAAAAAAACAGTCAAAAGAGAAATAAATATTAAAGCGGGCACAAAGAAGAATAGTGACGACGAGGAGAATCTTTCAAAAGATAAGAAAATAAAAATACATATAGAATAGATTCAAATAAGGAAAAATTAAAGAAACAAAAGCTGATGCAATCCAAACATTACGCATCATTTTATTTTGTTCGTTCTGGGTACAAATATAAGAAGTATCAATTTATTATAGACGCTGTGTAGACAGAAGAAGACGACTTTTGTTCCATCGATACAAAAGAATTGTAAAATCCCAACAAATAGCAGTGTGAGGTGCAATTGGGTTATAGACACAGATTTCTTTCGTTTTCAAAACGTCCTTGACCATTGACAGTAACAGCAGCTAGTACTTTTCCATCATATCTTATGATTTTCTTCTAACAATTTTTGTGGAAGGATACAATTGATAGGGATACGTAAGGAGGCACTAGTAACTGCATACATACACTTTTTCACGCCCATAAATATTTTATACACATGTGTACAAATGAATTTCTTTATTAGATTTAACAACATACCTGACATCTACAAACAATGTCCACATCGGAGGCCAACATATCGACCACTTTGCCTTTGCCCTCATCACCCCATTGGGCTCCCAAGACAACATCGACTTTTGATTTGTACATATTCAGACGTCCCTGATGTAATTGCTCGTAGTGATTCCCATTCACTACACTGTTTACAGCTGTTGTTTCCATATTTTTTCTTTTTTCCTTTACTTTGCGACCGACGTAATCTTTTTTTTCACTTGTTGGAGTTATAAAATAATTGTTAATTTTTTAATCACTCAAATACACAATTTGTTGGTTAGATTTTTGTCTTTGTTTTTTCACAATTTTTTAAGTTAATTCCGTTAAGTTCTTACAAAAAGAAAATGCGCGTTATTAGCGGATCGTTCGTTAACCGACCGCCAGGCAAGAGAAAACCGTCTCCACTCGTCACAAGTAAAACTTGTAAAGAAATTCACTCGAGCAAATGAATGACAGGAAAGCACATTTTTTATTTTTCTTTTCTTCTCGTTGTATTCGTTCGTTTGTCCGGATTGGCATAGAATGTTTAGACAAAGAGGAATATTATGATAAATGTCATAAGAATTAACAATAATTGCACGTGCGCGATATAAAAAACTACATCTTTGTTGTAGTTGTTGCTGGTGACAAATTTTAATTTGAAAAAGTGATAGGGTGGTTCAAGTATTGAACAATTCTTTTAAGTCTAAGAATACCGTTATTGGGTATTTTTATATGAAATTTATCTTAAATTTTCTACGAATTGAAAATGTATCGAAAATATGAAAATTTATCTAAAAATTTATCAATGCCTTTAAATCTGAGAATACAGTTATTCAGTTTTTTATATGCATTTTTTAACAATTTATATATAATAGAATTTATCAAATAGATATAAGTAATATAGAATTTATCAAAGAGTTTCCGTAAATAGGCAATTTTCTACAATTTGAAAATTATAAAATTTTTTCAAAAAATATACATTTTGTCAAAATTTCCCTTAAACTAAAAATATATTAAAAGCTTTTCATAATATATTAATATTTTTCTATTATTTAAAAATTTATCATTTTTTCTCAATTTATTCAAAAAAATTACTTTAACTCAAAACGTTATCTAAAATTTTTCGTAAGTCAAAATTTTTTAAAAATAGTCTATAAATAACATTTTTTTACAAATTTTCTATAAAATTATAAAATATGAAGTTTCCAACGTTTAATAAATATTTTGAAAAAGAATTGAATTAGAATATTTTCTATATATAGAGAATTTCTGTAAATTTTTCTATAAAGATTCGAATAGAATAGAATAGAATAGAATAGAATAGAATAGAATAGAATAGAATAGAATAGAATAGAATAGAATAGAATAGAATAGAATATTTTTTAATATTTATTATTTTTCAAAACTTTCTATGTAAATAGCAAAGTTATAAAAAAAATTCTATAAATTGAAAACCTATAAAAAATCTTTAATATATAAACAATATTAAAAATTCTCGTAATTCTTAATCGAACTCAAGAACTACGGCATCTTAGAGCGGGTTTTTGAGATGGTAATCAAATGCCAATTAATAATCAGATTAGTTAATCTAAAAATAAATTTAATCCCCTTTGATGTTTTTGAGTACAAGATTAAACTTCGCAGTGTTGCCATACAAAACAACAGAAAATGTCACTGTTTGTTATGAAAACAATGCTTATTTTATAAAAAAGAAGAAGATTTTCATTAATATAAAATTAATTAAAACTTAAATTAAAAACAAAAAAATGTATTTTGAAGTGTCCATAATTTATACTAATCAATAAATAGAACATTTTAATGTTTTTTGCATATCGTGCTTAAGATTAAACCGCCTCTATTGGGCGCTTAAACTTGCAAACAAAATTAACTAATTGAGTACTCAAAAACATCTTTCGAGGATTCATTTTAATTTAATCGCTAATCTTTCCCCTAAAGATTGGCCCTTAGGGGTGTAAACTTTCAATTATACGTTCTAGGTGTCTTGAGAATTGTTAATGTTAAGTTTTAAAACTGTCCTTTAGATGACGTGGTACTTCCAATGGAAAATTTATCTAATAAATCTAAACATTTATAGAATATTTTTAAATAAATTGGAAAATTTTTCAAAACTTTTTATGTAATTAGCAAATTTATAAAAAAATCTATAAATGAAAACCTTTAAAAATCGTTATTAAATAAACAAAATTAAATAATAAATTTTTAATCAGTATTAATTTTTAATCAATTACACTTAAATCGATTATTTTAAAATTTGAGGAGTATGCAGATCTTTATGTGAAGAGTCCACATAAAGAATAATGTGCCAACAAATTGAAAATTTATCGCTGATTAAAAAATCCACCAATAATAAATTGAATTTTTCCTTGCCAAAAAAATGTCAACTCTTATTTTCCTAAAAAATAAGAATTGAAAAATGATTGTGTAATTTAAATTTAATATTTATTTTCTCTTTATTATAAATGGCAATACCATTATTAATTATTTTATATATATTTATCACCCTGTCGAATGTAAACAAATGCTTTCTCTTCCGTTCGTAAGTGTCAAAAGTTTCAACAGCTGATTTTTGTTTTGTTTCTAAAAAAAATTTCATAGCGAAATAATAAACAAAATATTACGGATTAAAATCAAATAATTAGGCAAACATGTCTTCAGAAAACTGCCAAATGTAAGTATAATAACAATTTAATATTTTATAGTATTTAGAAATAAAGATATTGGCCAAAATTATCACAAATTCAATACTTTAATGAGAGTAAGTTTCAGCGGTTTTTAATTCAGATAAAAACATTGAAATTTTGAATTCAACTAAAACATTTAATTATTATATATAAATAATAAATACTTTTTATTACAGCTGTAATAAGGCTCCCTTTAAATACACCTGTCCCCGCTGCAATATTGTCTACTGTTCTTTGCCCTGTTATAAATCACAACAACATCTAAAATGTTCTGAAGAGTTTTACAAACAATGTGTTCAAGATGAATTAAGTTCCGCAGGCGGAGAAGGTGCTAATAATAAAGAAGATATGCGTAAAATTTATGATATTTTAAAACGTATACGAGAGTCGGATGCTGGTATAGAAGCGGATAATTTTGATATGGACGGCTTAGACTCAGATGATGAAGAAAACACACATGGACTAGATTGTGAAGAAGAAGATGGAGAACAGGGGGGAAACTTAGAAGATGAGGATGATGACAACGATGAGGAAGATATAGCGGAGAGGTTAAAGGACATCGATATC